>NW_019385149.1:336527-372321 GCF_000671375.1 Centruroides sculpturatus | reverse complement strand
TTTAATTTGATGTGGACCTCTCTCCACTAGTATTTGACAAGTTTCAGATGATATACAGAAAGCATTTCATAATGCAGAATCAAAAGGAACTTCGTTTAATATCTGCTACTGCTACTCCGCTCTTGATGAACTTCTGATGGTGTTATTTTTTGGCTCTCTTCAACAACTTCTGGAAGTGATTGGGCGGCACTGAGTTTTCATTTGCCAAATCCAAAGCAGGCACTGTTGATGTGGATGTGGACGACTCATCTAAACAGGACTTTTGTACAGTACTAAGAATTTCTTCATAACATAGCTTAGCTTTTTTCCTTCTTCCTTTTCTTTAAGCGTTTCTTTTTATATTGACTTCCAGACATTTTTTTTCCTTTTCTGTTCCATACTGTAATAAAAATATTAAATAAAAATTCACAGATCTTCGCAAAGACCGGAGGGGGTCATTGAAAATGATTAAATATGATGTTGCTTATCATGCTATTAAAATAGGGTAGATAAAATAATGATAGAAATGAGTTGCAAAGTTAGTAAGATTTGTAGGTAGCAGAACATAAACTTATAATCGAGATGGGTTGATGATGATGATAAGCGCAGAACCCAGACGGTTAGAAGTTCAAATTTGATACACAGAGTATGTCGTGAGAAAGTACACTAAGAAGGGATTTGTGGAAATTCCCCCCCCCCCCGCGGGAAGAGAGAGAGGATTAAGGCTTAATCTGAAGAACGGCTTCTACTGTACTATTTTAGATGCGATTTTTTGTTTTAACTGCGTTTTAGTAGCGTACGTCAGGAGAATGCACACTAAAAAGGGATTTTTCGAAATTCCAACCCCCCTCGAGGGAAGAGGAGGAGAGGCGGTCGCGCGGTATATTACAAACAAAAACAATAGCTTTGCGTTGTCACGTCAAAAGCCTTTTGCACGTTGTCACGTCACGCTAACAATGCACCTGCACCATAAACCGAAATCAAAGGGTACCGAGACACTTAGGCAGCGGCGTGCAATAAATCATAAATCGTATACATCAATATCGGAATAACGTAGACCAATATAGAAAAGCGTTGCGTAAAAATTTTTAATTATTGAATGATTCAAATAATGTTTTGATTTCTCTGCTTATGCCGCCTGATGCGGCCGCCTCTCTGCATCATAGCACGGCACGACCGTAGGTGAGCCACAAGCAAATTTTTTAGTGCTGATTGACTTATATACTCCATATACTTACGACATGATTCTTTTTTCTTACTATTTTTTATTCTTTTCGTCCTGTGAGTACTAAGAAACCTTTTTTCTACCCACATGGATTCATACACACTACGAACTGTTAAACTGCAACAGAACATTGTTCAACGACCTTCAGTGCTACAGCTCTCTGGGCTCTAAGAGAAAGATTTTTATCAAGCCCCATATGCGTTCTGCCAAATCCACAATGGGGCGGCCGGATGATGAGCGACAGACCCCACATATCCGGAGGACAGTTTGTTAATTGTTTGGTTAATTTGCGGCAATGCAACACTTGGCGATCTGCCTAAGGGAAATGCCTCCCGGAAGGTCTTTTTAAGGGTTGTTGGCCCCTATTCAGGGAACAGACGTGGAGAAAACCCGAAAAACCACGTGGCCAGCCAGTCCGGGCGAGGCGCGAACCCACGACCGAACTCCCAGCGTTCAGGAAACGGAACCGCTTGGCCACTGCTGGGCCAAGGACAGAGGCGTAACTAAAACGAGCGAAGGTGGACATGTGCCCAAAGCACCAAAATGAACTCGTAGAACATTTTGTAATTAGCATTGAATCAGGAGTGATTTTAAATTGCTTTGTATAACAAACTATTTCACATGGCTCTGCCGGACGAATCACAATCGAAAAATTCCTGTGGTTTTGCGGCCCATTCGAATTCGATTTCTGGTTCCCCAGAGCAAAAGGCTGCCATTTTAATCGGTCAACATTCAGTCGTGAACGGAAATGGTCTATAAACTGGGATTTATAATATCAATTTAATTCAATCCGACTGACAGTGTGGCAGATTCACGCCTTTACCGCCTTTATTATTGTAACGTCGGTTATTAAGTTTATACTTCGTTATTTGTAATCGTTGTAACTTATAATATAATACAGTACTGTATATTTATTATATTATATTATATAATGCATAATATATTTCACAATAATATATTTATTTATTGAGAAGTTTATTATATAATGTTTTTTAACTCGATATACAAATTACAAATAATTAACACGATTAAATTTTAATTGAATACAAATATTAAACTATAAACACAAGACAGGATTAAGGTAAGAATAAGTCATAAAGATGCATGTAAATGTCAGTCTGTTCTCTGAAAAGTTCAAAATTCTGTCCATCGATTAAATCACAAACACGATATAAAATACATTGAATTCACAAAAGTCCGAAGGAAATGATTCCCCGCTTATACGAAAGTCCATTCAAGAATCATCCTTCTGTCACATCCGAGGATTAAAGTCACCTGGGTTTTCAGCTCATACATCAGAGGCAAACTGTCCCTCGATTAAATCACAAACACAATATAAAGCACATTGAATTCACAGAAGTCCGAAGGAAATGATTCCCTGCTTATTCGAAAGTCCATTCGAGAATCATCCTTCTGTCACATCCGAGGTTTGAAGTCCCGTTGGAGACTTCGGTCACATCCGAGATTTCAGGTCAAATCAGAGGCAAACTGTCAAATCCAGGAAAAGTCAAGTCCGGTAAATAGCGTCACAAGTCGATAAATTGCACTCATTTAATCGCAACTGGAAGATAGGACCACGCTAGTTAACTTCAAGGTCTCTGAGTTCGTCTACAACTCCTCCAGTTCTATACTTTCGACGTTTGTGGGGAGAGGGCTATAAAGTAAAATTAAAGATTAATCGTTGTGAAAAGCAAATATTGAATTTAAACCACATTCAATCTGTGAAAATGACAATTACCCGAAAAGACGATTGCGAAGACGTAACTCATCGTTCATAAGCGGATGAACTTTAATTTTCTTACAGCCATCAAAGCAGGAACAAGAGAATTCCCGCACATTCCTTATCACTTTCACCAATTTTGAAAGCGCCCCTCTCATAAAATGGTCCGAATGACGTTTATTTCGATCGAACTCGATGCCCTCGGCCCACATTTCGGCCTCGATCTCCTCGTCGCTCATATGAGCTAATCTCAGTCGGTATATCTTAGACGGACTCCAATAGAGCTTCGGCTCGACCCATTCGATACGTCGGGCTTGCTCCGAACGCTCCGAAAGAAACTCCGGATCCGGCTGAAATCCACTAGATTCTGGATCCTCCAAACGTCGAGGAAGAACCAGTATTTCGATCGGAATTCCACTGACTTCCGGATTCTCTGTGGGACCATGACCCATCTCTTCATCTCTCTGCTCCTCTCTCTCTACACCTATCTTATTGCTCGTGGGTCTTCCTCCGAAGATCCTACGCAAGAAACTCTTTCTCTCTCCACTCATTTCACTCTTCGAAAATCACAAAACAGTAAAGAACGCAAACGAAAGCCTTCGAAACAATCGAAAAGAAAAACTATTGTCGACGAGCGCTATTGTTGTTGAGAAAAATGAATATTTTTGCCTACAAATTTCATTTTCCTTCCCTTTATGGGTTCATATAAGAATTTTAAAATAATATTTTCAAACTAATCATACAAAACGTTTTTGAAAATTGTTTTAGGGACAGAAAAATTTTAAGTCTCAATTTAGTCATATATACGAATTAATTTAGATAATTAAGCATTTCTCGTTATCAGTAAAATATAGGCGAAACTTCTGGGTAGATAGGTAAAACTTCACGGCGGTTTCCCATAGCGCTAATTCAGTTTTACGGCTTAAGTTTATGCTTATAAAGATAAAATTGCACGGGAACAAATGTATTTTATTCAAAATGTTACTAAAAATTACAAAAGCACCAATTATTGCCAATTAAAACTTTTTATAACGATTTTACTAAGCGGCGTCCAATTACAAGATGATAATATAAAATATATTTTGTATAAACATAGATGACGTCATCGTTTCGTTACATAATTGTTTCTAACGTCAAAGTTGACGGCAATTTCCTCTACAGCGATTTTACTAAATTGTATGATTTTAGGCTTACAGTAACATATAAATAAACTATCTATATTCATGCAGTCCTTATCCCTTATCTATATTCATGCAGTCCTTATCCTTATATTCAGTTTGTAGATATTTATCCTTTCCGAATGTTTCAGCCCCGTCAATTCTATCACACGGTGTGGTAATCATCTACCACAAGGCCCTCTGTTCTATCTATAAGGAGATGGCCCGATGTAGTAAGCACAGAATTCTAAAGAGTGAGGAAATTGTAAGATTTTAGAAAAACCTTACAATTTCCTCACTCCTTAGAAACGAAACAGACGCCATCGAGAGAAAATAGTGCCTCGATGGAAACAACTTGAAAGGTTAGAAATCTCCAAAACATTTGTAAGAAGGACGGTAGTTAACTATTTCGTCAGGCTGGAGAGCGTATAAAAAGTTATAAGTAAATTTTTCTTCTTCTGATAGTCAGGCCCGCCGTAAGCGGGCGTGCAAGGCGTGCACCGCACGCGGGCGGCACGTCCAGGGGGGGCGGCAAAGAGCCTTTCTGGCAAGCTCAGCATAGGTAGTCGTAGTTAAACAGGGGGCGGCATAATCGGTATTGCACACGGGCGTTCAAACAGCTAGCGGCGCCCCTGCTGATAGTGAAACTACTAGTATTTATCACATTTCTTAATGAGCAGGCCGTCAAGAACTTTTCCCAGGATAGGGGCAGACTGAGTTTCATTAGTAGGGTTGGCACTTTGGGAATAAATTTGACATTTGCTGTTTTCCACTTATCTGGAAAGTAACCATTCTGTAGGTAAGTGTTAAAGAGGATGACAAAAGCGACGGGAATTTCTTTATAGACCTGTCTGACAGTTTCTGCCATGATACAATCCACGCCAAGGGTCTTCTTAATTGCCAGGGAGTCAACAGTTTTCTCTACTTCCCGGAAGGTGAAGCAGTTTTCAATTGTTGTTTATATATTTGTTAGCATCAGTCCTTATGTTGCAATGAATCTCCTGATCCTCCTTAGAATTGTTGTCTGGAAAGTGGTAGTTTAGGAGATTTTTTATGTTGGCAGTTATATTATAGTTTCCAGATGCATTGTCTCTATTAAAGATATTAGGAGTGGTAACTTTCTTGCTGCTTTTGTAAACTGTGATATAGCTGAGCCCATGGACCTCTGGCTTGACTGCAGAATTTCCTTCATGCTGCAGTTCTGGTGTGATTAATTGCTTTTTTGTAGTTTTTTAGGTTTTTGTTGTATATGTTGCTTTTCCTTACTTTATTTTCCGGATTTTGCTCCCAGACCCATGCTCTCCGCATTTTCCTGATATTGTTTTTCTGCTTCTCGAGCTTGTCAGTCCACTAGTGGATTTTTTATGAGCAGGAAGATGAAAAACAAACATTTACAAAGAAATTCATCTCTACAGGGAAGCCGAACTTACATAACCCTTCAACTTTTCAGGAGTATGTGACGCATCCTTTTTCCTTTTTTAATTAATTGAATAAACTGTGGAATGTACTCTACAGCTCACAATTGGAAGTTTATTTCTATCATCAATAGGAGCTTTTATAATTTTACCTCCTGTTTTTATGGTAGGGTAAATGCCGCTTTTCTCTAGTCTTTAATTCATCGTTGTTTTTTTTTTTATCTGTCAGTTATGTGTCGCAAAGAAAGAAAATAACGCGGAGAAGCATAATAAGACATATTTTTAAATGTGTTTGAAGTACAGGTAACCCCCGTATAACACGGTAGTTACGTTCCAAAAAATTGCCGTGTTATGCGAATCCGTGTTATACAAAACAAAACTAATACGAAAAGGAGGGTTATGTTCCAAAAATTAAAAAAACATGCTAGTATATTTTCATAATTAAGATAAATATCTTCTGTTGTTGTCGGAAAATACGCAGTGTAAAATTTAAAAGATAATGGTGCTTTACAATATCAAAAAATAGCTTTTATATTTTCCTCCAAGCTTACAAATGTTTATTGATTGACCTGTTAGTTCATCAAATCACGGCACATCGTAACATATGCAAATCGTCTAACTAGTTGACAGTGTGACAGAAAAGGCTTATGAGATACGCTTGAAAGAACAGATAAGAATGGCAAGACTTTAAGTAATCTGTAATTTTTAGATTTTAAATATGTAAAGTTTATCAATTATTTTATCCAAGTAGTAATAATTAAGATAACAAATTATGTTATTGTAAAAATAAAACGGAATTTATGGTGAAACGTTATGTAAACCTATGAGTCGTCTGGTGTTCTACTGTGTATTTGATGTTTGTATCGAATTGAGGTATGTTTCACAAAAAATTTTTTGTACGTTTTTTAGTTTTTTATTTGTGTTCGGTTGTATCCATATAATGTTTTATATATATTTAGTTGGCTGAGGAGGGGCAAATGCCCGAAACGTAGATGTATAGCAAAGCGTTCTAACTGAGTAGGGATTGAAACTTGCCCAGTGTTGAAGAAGAGTCACTTCATTGTGCCAGTATACAATAAATATCTTCATTAAAAATTTTTTAAGTGATACATATTAATATAAATTAAACAATGTTTTCTTCGTCATCACTAAAAACACTATTAATTAACCGAGAACGTTTTCTTTTTGGCAAGTTATCCTTATCCTCTGAGCATTTTTCTGCATTATCTTCAGATCCATGCTCTACCTTTTGCAAAATGTATGTAATTTTAGATTGCTTGCTTCTAGTTAAAAGGTCTTTATAAATTTCCTTACATGGTGCTACGTATTTATGAAGAATAAAGCAAGTATGGAATAAGGGAAAAACATTCGGTAACATCAGAAGCAGAAGCGTCACAATCTGGCAATAGAGTTGCCACCTTTTCAAAATCGCCGACCCGGACGGCAAGTGAGGTTTGTTCGAACAGAAGTTCCTGACGCATGCGTGATGTCATTTTGCAATGCGAAGAATAATTTGCAGTGCATGCCGGTTCTAAATCAGTTACAGTTAGCAACTAGGGAGACTTGGATAGGAGTAACGTAAGTGACCTAGCTCTATTGGATATTGGAGGTGTATATGATTACGAATGAATCGTACAAGCAAATATATGCGACGGTTTGCATATAATTTTGTACATATTCATTTCAACTTGCACAACCCGGAGAAATATTAATTAACTCCGGAGCCCGGAGATAACTCACTCAATCCCGGAGTCTCCGGGTCAAACCCGGACAGGTGGCAACCCTATCTGGCAACATTGAAACAGGTTTCGAGAAGGACCACGTGTATCGATAGAAGGCGAGAAGAGAAAATTTACATACTTAAGTACTAATAGTTCACGAAAATAATAATTTTTGTGAACTATTATTACTTAAGTATGTAAAAATTTATTACATTTCTTGTTGTACAAGGGTTTTACCCAATTCTCGAACCGTGTCAGAGTGAATCCGTGCTATAAAAGTACCGTGTTATACGGGGGATGGTACCAATTCTCGAACCGTGTTAGAGCGAATCCGTGCTATAAAAGTACCGTGTTATACGGGGGATGGTACCAATTCTCGAACCGTGTTAGAGTGAATCCGTGCTATAGAAGTGCCGTGTTATACGGGGGATGGTACCAATTCTCGAACCGTGTTAGAGTGAATCCGTGCTATAGAAGTGCCGTGTTATACGAGGGTTACCTGTATTTCTCATTCTGGACTAAATATGTAAAATATAGATAATGCACCAAAGAATAACCAATTCTGGATAATGTACGAAAGCAAGCATCGTTTACATGAATCTGACAGTTCTTTAAACTATTATCTTGGTTTACTTTTTAGGAGACATTCTGTATATTTAACATCCAATTAAATAAATTTCAATATGTGTCCACTCTTTAAAAAATAATTTATAACAATACATCCAAATTAAGCCAATACTATTATTAAATTTACAAATTTTTATTGAAAACAATTTAGTCTACAAAATTAAGATTAAAAACTGCATATTTATTGCATTTAAGTTTATAAATGCTTAATTATGCTTTGATTTACAATCTTCAAAATTCAGTTTTTGCATTTACAATTTATATATGTTCTAACATTTGTATGCTGCAATATTACTAAAACTAATATTTAAAATTGCAAATTTGTCAATACTATAAAAATTAGTACAGTCGACCCCCCCCTATAATTACGAAAAAATTGTGACCGGTATCCGTAAAAAACAGTAAAAATTCCCTATAATTACCTCAAACGTCATCGGGCAGCTGAACTACTTTCCCGCTGTCCGTAGCGCCACGCTACGGAGAGATTTCTATCGTCTGGACAGTATTATATAAATTATATATAAATTAGGTACTGTATATATAATTATATATTAACTTATTGTAACTTTGTTATAATTAAATATATAATTTCCGCCGTCTAGCGTGGCGCCACGCTACGGAGATTTTTACGCTAACTATCGTCTGTACAGTATGTAAATTAGGTACCGTAAGTCTAATACAGTACTGTAATTTTATACATTTCTTGTGAAAGAAACATTTCTTATTCAACGGCGATTAAAATTATTTATATTAATGATGTCTCCGAAGTTCAAGGAACTATTCGCAGAAAAATAAGTTATTAGAAATCGGCCACGGTTTGCTGAGCTGTTCCGCGATGAAAACAATGTTGAGCAATGGCGATGTCGAATGGTGACACTCGGAAGTAATCCTACAATTTTTTGTTTATAGCGTAGTTTATACGGATTATTCCCAAAAAAAAATATACGTATTTTGGAAATGTTGAGTCGGATTAGTCTAGAATCGATTAATTTTATGGAAGAAAACCTTTCAATCAGCCGTAGTCCGTAAACTTGACACATGTCGGGCTGTGATTGGAACGACTCGTAAGAAATCGGATTCCTAAAGAATGGAACGTATCTATATCTTATAGGGGGGGTCGACTGTATATATTAAACTAATTTGTGTTAACAAACACATTTAATATTTATTACATAATAATATAACAAACTTTATTATATTTATTTAAGTTATTAAATTTGCATATTTTATAATGTAACAACTCCATTGCTATTCACACTTCATAAATGAAAAACTAAACACACATCTCTCTGTAATAAATTAAATTAATATGGATAAAATAATATATACATAAATGAAAATAACTTGAAATGGAATAACTTTTTAAGTCATATACAAAAAATAAATTAATTTCTTATTTCTCCAATATTATGTTTAATTAATTACAAAAATACTAATTCAAAAGCAATAGTATACTTAAATTATATACAGAATTTTCTTATATTATTAGTAATTTGCTATAGAATTACTACAGTTTAAAATACTATCCTAATATTAAATCATGAATATAATATTGTTCAGCATTGAAGTTTTGATAATTTATTCACTAGAGCATTTCCAAACAATTGTCTATATTGTGGGCTGTGTATGTCCAATAAAGAGTAGAGGGTTTCATAATATTTAGTATTTTGCAAATGTTCTGGATCTATAACATCAAAACTTTCAGAAACGACACGGAATCCTCTAGGTGACATTTCCAAACACATTTTCCTATTCTCCTTGGTTTCAATATTTAAATAAACAATTCTTTCGGTAAGTGGCAATATTTCCGAAATACTAATACTGCTAACTGCAAATTTTACATCATTTATAACACTTTCAGCTTCTTCTCTCCAGGTAATCCCATTTTCTTGATCGCTATTATTATTCATTTTCTTACTAGAATTTTCCAATATATACATACAAGTATATATCCATATATAAAATTTACAAATTAAATTAACAAACAAAATTTTAGATTTATCACTAACAATAAAATTAAATCCATAGCTTTATTCTCAAATACAATTTAAAAGCTTATTTTTTCCCCTGTACATTTGAATTTCTTTCAAATTGATTTTTTTTTAAATTCATTAAAAAAAATAGAATTAATTCTTATTAGATACTTTAATAAAGTAATATAATTTGCTGAGGAGAATAATAATAATATTTTTATTTTGTATTGGTTTATTTTATGTAATATTCGTCTTTCTTATCTTCATCAATTTTTTTTATTGTATCCATTCTGTTGCATTTTTAAAGAAATCAATTACACTATTTTTACTAAATTATTTAGGCTCTTTATGTTTTATGTTCTAAACAGTAATTTCATTTAATATTTAGATATAAATTTAGGAATTGGAGTGTGTATATATATATTTTACTATTTGAATGAGTTTTGCTTTTATAATACGTTTTTTTTATACTAGATATTTCAAAATTCTAGAAGTTTTGGATTCCAAATGGACTTTTGAAACATCCAGTATAAAAGAGGTATTATAAAAGCAAAACTCATTCAAATAGTAAAATAAATAGATCTTTATTTAATGAAGAATATGTTTTAAATTCTTAATCTAATAAGTAAAATGTTAAATTCCAAACATTAATATTTTAAAAATTGCTAAAAAATCTCACAATACATATTTAAATCTTAGAACATAATTAGACTATTAATGTTACTCATAATCAAACATATTAGTGATTTGCAAAACCATATTTATATTTTCCTATATCAAAATTTTGGCTCTAAATCCTATTTCAAACCTTTCCAAATTTTTCTAAAACTATTTTTTATTTGAATTATTTAACCATTAAGATTATAAATACATAATGACAAATTCATCTATGTTGTCAAATTATTCTAATTATAAAATAACTCACTATAATTCAATACAATCTGACACATCATTAATGAATTTGATATAGAGCTTAGGATCTTAATTTATCCAGGATTGATACATGCAGATTTGTGTTTTAACATATGGCATTTATGATTAACAAATGGTTAGGTTAACTTTTGGATGCACGAGTAATTTTGATTATTAATGTACATATTATTTTTATTATAAAATTTATTGTAGAGCAAATATAAAAGTAATTTTTCTACAGCCTATCTTTCAGAAAAATTTGTCAAAATGAAACAAAAATAAAAGGTTCTAATGCAGACACAAAGAAAGAAAAAGTTGTATATAAATAGTATATGGATTGTATATGGATTGTGTAAAACTAAAAAATTTTCTAACACTACTTAACAAAATCATAACCATAGTAGTGGTGTCAAGCATATTTTAACCTTTTAAGCTGTCTGGACAAACATCTGGACTATTTGGAGTGGAATATTAATTTACCCAGAATTTTAAGTGGTACCTACTGACACTCAAACCCTGTAAAAAGCAAGATTATACTATATTTGACAGACATGGATGTTAATCTTATTGAAAAATCTGTCTAATTTATATAAATGTATATAATCTATAAAATATAATTTGATTTTAAGAAATTACCTTATTGTTTGGAAAATGTCTAAAAATGTCAGACTAAATAATATAATAGTAGTATTTATATCTTTCCTGTGTTGAATGCATTACAGTATATATACAGGAAAAGGTGGAACCCTCCATTTCAGACTGATAATAGATGTGAACTCTAGCAAATTATGGCTGAACTGCACTAGGCAGACATCCATAGCAAGGGGAGGACGCCTCCCACTTCAGTTATGCAGTTGCACTTAGTGAAACAGGATGTTTGTGTTTTTTGCAATTCTAAACTTTTGAATGGTAAGTGAATTTAATTACTTCTAAAATATAAATCATGTAGTTGTAGGTTTCCTGGTGGATGTGTCCCATTCTAGAGGCCTAGGAGTACATGTTAGTCTGTCTGATGTTCACGTTTTTAAAGTTTGTTGTTGACAAAAATTAAGTTAACGCACGACAGCGATGTGTGAAATATGGACCCCACTGGTGCTTTTAATATGGAACCCAACTAATATTACCCACAAATTCAAACCATGGAATAATTTTTGTAAAAGTATGTGGTGTATGAATGAAAAAATTAGAAATAGATACCTAAAACTATAAATAAGTAGATCTAGTTAAATTCTGAAGTTATTTTGGTTAAAAAACTTCTGGATAAGTGTTCTTTTAAACTGATTTTTTCAAATTGATTTTTTTTTAAATTTTCAGATGCTTAGAGCCCAGCTGAACAAGCCAAAAAAAAACCCAAAGAGACAAACATGGAGCTAGGAGAAAATAGCAGGGACAATGAGTATGGTAAGAAACAAAAAAATGGGGCTGAAGAAAGCTGAAAAATTTTATGAGGTGCCAAAAACTACTTTGTAAATTCTCTTTTTGCAAGCAGACATTCCTCTGGAGCAATTTATGAAAAAGACACTAGTTAGAAAGCCAATTCTTCGTGAGAATATCGAAAAAGAGCTGGTGGAATACAGTAATACCCCGAACTTACGCAATAGGTGGGACCAAGCAATAACCACATAAGTCAAATTCGCGTAAGTCAGGGTATAATTTCGCAATTTGTGTAAAATCCAAGTCGGATGTATGTAAACAAATAAATGTTCTCGTTAATCTTATCTCGTCTTTTGATTCGCTCACGGTTACGAGAAATCACCACACAGAGTCTTTCAAGTCTCCGTATATATGACAAACACAGAAATAAATAACACAAAATAAATTGTAGCTATGTGTCGATTCTGCGCGACATGTCCGAACATGTAAGCTGAACAATAGTGTTGGGAGAGTGAGTAATCAAGAGTTGTGTGGTGCTCAAAGAAAAGAATTGACGAGATTTGAAAATCGCATAACTCCGGGTTCGTGTAAGTCAGGGTAGCGTAAGTCGAGGTACTACTGTATATATTGTTGATGGAGGTTGTATTTTTTTATTATTAAGCATTTTTTTGATAAAATACATTGGAGTAAATGATTTTTTGTACTTTTCTATTTTTATTTTAATACACTAAAGCATTTTTTTGAAAACATACAATGGGTATGTATTACTACAAAAAGTAGTTTTTGGGAATGGCTTCCCAAAAACTACTTTTTGACTTTTTTTTTTACAGAAGCCTTCAAAAACCATACTTAAAGTTATGCTAGTGAAAAATCCAATTAGTAAAATTTAGTTTAATAGTTACCAGTACTTTTCACAAAAAATATGGGCATAGTTTGTTTCAATTCTTTTCACAAAAAATATGGGCATAGATACTTTGTTTCAATTCACTATAATGAAAATGGGGTTCCATAATACCACCTTCTCCTATACAAAAAACTACAAAATGTCTTTAATCAACATATTTTGAAATAATTTAGAATCTATAGAAATTAGAATAATGCAAAGCTTATAGAAGAAATGTTTTGCATTATACATGGTGTGTTTTTTAAGTAAGTACCATTTTAAAATAGGGCCACTGCAGTGCTACAGTTAGTGTTCCGCAAATGTGTGCTGAGTACTTACATCTGTTGGCTAGCCACAGACACAATTACGGAAGCATTCATTCGTTTTACATTTGTTTGTGCGTGTTTAAAATGCCTCAGACAATTGAAAATCCCGCAGATTGTGAAATACATGTGGTAATTTGTTTTTTTTAATGCAAAAGACGTGAAAGCGGTTGACATTCATCAGCAGATTAGTGAGGTGTATGGAAAAAACATTATGAGTAATGAAATGGTAAGAAAATGGGTTAGAGCATTTAAAGATAGCCGTAGTAATGTCCATGATGAGGAGCATAGTGGGCAACCATCTGTCATTCCTGAAGACTTGGTGCAGAAAGTTGTTGCAAAAGTTCAAGAAAACAGACGCTTTACAATTTTGTCATCCAAAACAAAAAGCATGGCAAGCTCAATAAGGGGATTGTTTTGCTTCATGACAATGCCTGTCCACATGTGGCTCAATGAACCCAAGATCTTATCACATTAGATGCCTGGGAACAACTTGATCATCTTACGTATAGCCCGATCTAGCAACTAGTGACCACCACTTGTTCCTCCACTTGAAAAAGGCATCTAGGCAGTTAGCACTACAACGACAATAATGTCAAAATGCCCGATCTAGCAACTAGTGACCACCACTTGTTCCTCCACTTGAAAAAGGCATCTAGGCAGTTAGCACTACAACGACAATAATGTCAAAATGCCGTGCTGCAGTGGTTGGCAAATCAGGTGGCAGGTGTCTATGAGGATGGAATTCAGAAGCTAGTTGTACAATATGAAAAGTGCCTTCATACTGGAGGAAATTATGTTGAAAAGTAGATTAAAGTACAGGCTTTCATGTAAGAATAAAATTATTTTTAAAAATGCAGTTGTGTTTTTTTAATATCAAAACAGTACTTACTTAAAAAACACACCTCATAAATTGTGAAATGAATGTTTGGATATTTCTTGCAACCAGAAATTAAATAGTTTGATGTATGTACATTTCAGACTCAATATAACATGGGTCTCATGATCCAAAATGTCACTCTACATTATACATGATCCTATCAAGTTAACATATTTTAATCAGACAGAAACATTACTCAAAATGAACAGGTGAAAATACATAAATTATTATAACAACTGTATATCCTGTAGTATATTTTATTCTAATTCATTTTAATGTAATATAAATGCAAATAACTTTGGCATTAAATGGTTAACTGCAGGACAAAGCATTATCCTTTGATACACACATGACAGTCAGTGAAGTTTGGATGTAACAGATGTTAAAAGGTACAACACCAAACTAATTTGACTGAAGTGCAACACAAAGCATATTTTCTAAAAGTGGATGCTGAAACTCAAATCAACATGTTACTGCATTTTAAGTAATACTATATACCATTGGATCTAAAGTGTAGTCAGATGGATGAATATCTTCTGTAATAGTTTTTATTAAATACTGTATAATAAAATAAATTACTGTCAGAACATATAAATGAACATAATAATGCAAGAGCCAATAGTTTTCAAATTTTTGCTACTTATTTACTTATAAAAGAAACATTAAATAAATCAGATAGCACTATATCATGTGTCAAATTTTTTTTGACTATTGTTTTATTTCTCCCAAAGCAACAAGATGACAATTATACATCATAACCAGGGACAGATGGACCAATCAAGAAATTGAGAAATTTCCAGAGGATTGGTCCCTTTATATTCATATACACTGGTGCCAATCCATGTAGTTCTCACACTGCTTGAACAATCCCATCCACCAATGATCATAACTAGTAAAAACAAATTAATCAATTTAATGGAAATCTGATGTGATCAAATACCAATTTCTGATTACAATCTTAGATATTTTCAAACTTTAAAAATCACAATAAACAAAAATTTAATTCATTTTGAGCTTAAGCTACAGATTGTCAAAAAATTAAAAACTGGAAAATTATTGGAAACTTACATTTGTACCTTACAATAGTTAGTTGGGGATATCTGAACAAAAAAATTTACATGCATTGCCAGAATTTTAAATAAACTTATAATATTTTATAATTTGTTTTTGAGAATAAAAACATACTTATTAATTTAACTTAAAATACAGTACTTATTTTTTAATAAAACAGGAAATAAACAATAATAATAAAATATTGATAGTTACTAAGTACAATAATGGAAATAACTAAATTAAAACTGCATATTAACATGTGCTTATATTTTTATGTATTCATTGAGTATTCTAGTCATTTGAATGCAATTCAAATTTATGAGAATTTTCCTCATAGTGATGAACATCAAAAAATGAATGTTCTTTTAATACAATTAAAATATAATATTTCTTGTAAATGCCTAATGACACAAAAGAAATAGTAATTATAAATAATTTTCAATTCCTCCATAAAATAAAAATATTTTATTTTCTGCTTTTTGGAGTCTACATCATTTATCTTACTATTCCAATTTGCTAAGTACTTTTAGGTTCCCACAGCACATCTGGAGGGACACAGAACCTAATAATAAATATCAAACAACTTGTGTCAAATAGAGGGGGTGTAATTAAGTATATTTGTGTTTACTATGTCTATAACTTTTAAATTAATTTTAAATTGATTTTATTTATTTTTGTACATACATAAAGAACAAGGATTTTAAGAAAGATGACTTGGGCTAGGACGCAAAAAGATATGAGTAAAATGATGACTTCACATTAAACTGAATGCGAAATTTTTGACTGGTAACTGTTGAATATTTATGATTAGGTTATGCCCTCCAAAGATGAGTTGTGAAAATTCAGAAGTGTTTGGAAAATTGGAATAGTAAGTAATGTAGATTCTGAAGAGAGTTAATAAATATTGAACAGAAAACTACTACTAAAAAAACACATATTCAGTGTATCATAAAAAGTCATTGTAATTGTTATTGTGTTAATGTGAAAAATTAATGCTTATTGAATTCATTGTTAACATAACACATTAGAATACAACTTGCAAAAATATTTATGACAGGCATTGCAATTTAAAAATAATAGAAAACAAAGAAAAGTAAATATTTTAAAATTCAGAAAGAATATTTTAAGAACAGTTTAGAAAAAAGTAAAAATTTATAAACACAGTATATGATATGTTTGCAACATATAATTTTTGAAACAAATTTGTTTTAATTATTATACAGTAGAACCTCGATTATCCGGACTAATTGGGGATGAAAGTAGTCCGGACAAGAAAAAATCCGGATAATCGAAACAAATACTTTAATTTGTCTTTTAATGATAATACAACACGTTTTCTTTTCGATGACATATCGGTAATATTAAAAGTAAATACTGTATTTAAATCGTGATCAAATTTTCAAGAAACAAACGTTCGTATTGAATTTGGACTACTACTGACCAACGCTAACAGACTACCTATTGTTTAAAAGGCCCTCTGGTGGCGCAAGAAGACGGATTTTATAAAATAAAAAGCAGTTGAAACTGCATTTTTATGAATAAAAATTTGACAAACTATTTATCGTTTTATGACGAGTAAAATTTTTGGTTGCGTTCGCGGCTTTTAAGTAATGCATAAACCTTCGAAACGCAAGGCTCTTCGTACCGCGAGCCACAGGCGGTGGCCCACGTTGCCCATGCCTTACGCCGCCCTTGGTCATAGAAATGATGTAATTTGAATATAAATTATTTATAAATACGTATGTCAAGTTATATTTTTATTACGACGTAAAATATATTTAAGAGTTTACGACCACTGTGCTGGGTGAGATGTTGTTGAAACAAAAAAAGTTTTGCATTCCATCACGTACATAAACAGTGTTGTAATTCGCCAAGTGCAAATCAGCAAATTCGTAAAATTTTTGTTTATTATGAACAATCCGGATAATCAAAAATCCGGATAATGGAGGTTCTACTGTATTATGAAATGAAAATTATTTTCAATAAAGTTAATTTAATTTACACATTGTCAGTGCTTCATTATGTAAGTAAAATATCAATTTCCAATAATAATGAAAACCTGTATTAGGACTGAAAAGAAAACTTGGGAATATCAAACTAGCAACAATGTCTACTTAAATAAATTGCTGATAACAGAAATGAGAAGAAATATTAATCCATGTTTCATAAAAAGGTTTGTATATTCAATGTTTAATATATTGTAAGATGTAGCTGACATAAAACAACTTTCTACAAATTTACTTATATTACAAATATTTAGCCTATATAGAATTTTGCAGACTGCTTCAATTACTTTCAATAAACATTGTTATGTAAACTTATATTTACCCAGATAAGTATATTTTCTTGGCATAATACCATTTGAATAATTATCATCATCAAAACAAAATGAAAAGTAAGCTAATCAGCTTGCTTACTTTCTGTATGTAAAGAATTTTTATTATAATGTTTTAATCTTACATTAAAAATTACTCAAAATTTTATATCATTCAAAAGGCACAAATAATTAGTGCATTTCTCTATGTCACAGTGAGTCCAATTTCACAAATCTAGAGGGACTATATTCTTGTGATGAAATTATGGAGCGTTTGCATGTTTTGTGGACTGATGAGATATTAGAAGACATAACAAAGCTATTATATATGAACACACAATAAACAAACAAGATAATCAAAAATTAATGATAGATACAAATAATAAAATACTGTAATTAGACATGGATTTTATGTTGTACTGCAAACTATATAAGAATTCATACATATACAACTTAATATAATGCTGCACTCAATGTTATTCATATAATATTCTCCATGTACAGTACAAACCGTACACACAGATATACAAATCTGTGTGTGAGATTTACTACAGTACACTAAAACATTTTCAGGGAATAGTTTACTGCAGAATATATGGAAAATTGTTATTCTGAATTGCTAATATCATTTTGGTCTGACTGGTCTGAAGATGATGTTTTTCAAGTCATGGTGATTCCTCAAGTAGATGCAATACTTCTGAAGCAAGTGATTTGTGATTGGTTCATGGTGGATAATGTAAAGATCTGAGTTTATCAATAATTTGTGTAATACATCAGTGCTGGTATCCATTCTGGATGTTTTCCTTGTAGAAAATTCCCTGTACGTTCTATTATGTTTATTTCTAACCTCCAGAGCTTCATTAGAAAGTTAGCCAATTAGAAGAATTGAACTTATGATTATGTCCTTTCTATAAAATAAAATTTTATGTTGAGCTTACTGGCATCACATACCAGTTACATTCCCTCAGATATAAGTCCTATGTTTCTTTCGTATTTGCATCAAATTTATCCACATTTATGGCAAAGTCACAAGCTAAACATTCTAAAATAAAATTGAATTACATGATTAATGCTGGTAATTTTGACATATTTTTTGGCATTTTGGAAAAATTTGTGAGCTATGTTTCCATCATTTGTATTTCCTGAAAGCTGTTTTGCCAAATCCACTAAAAGCCCTAATTCCATGCATAGCTTGTCTTGTACTTGCTTTTAACTTTCTTCAACTTCATGTCTATTAACTTTGCTTCAAGCTTACCATGACTGGATTTCAGGTTTATATGATACATGGACTATACATTCCATAAATGTATCCACGAATACAAAGGCGACAATCCTAATAAGAGTAAACTTACATCAATGTTGTGCTTATTTAGTAGTTGATTCATTCCATGTGGTGTTGTGCCATACAAGTAACATATTTGGATAGATTTGTAAGATGCTAAAGTATTGCAGACTTTTCCATTTGTCTTACAGAATATTAATATAGCCTTTACAAGTATTTCCTTTGTATTTACAAATATTTTGGTAGGACATAGGGCCAAAACTTGTGCTTTCATCTTCCTCACTTTTTCCACAATTATCTCATCAGTTTCATTCATAAAAAATCTTTATGGGTTGACAGTACCTCATGGAAGCAGGTGCCAAATAATTTTTTATATCCATTACTATAAAGTTGAACTGGAACCATAGACAAGCTGAATA
The DNA here is from genome assembly GCF_000671375.1 of Centruroides sculpturatus. Classification (NCBI taxonomy): domain Eukaryota; kingdom Metazoa; phylum Arthropoda; class Arachnida; order Scorpiones; family Buthidae; genus Centruroides; species Centruroides sculpturatus. Next base: position 353,064 of record NW_019385149.1, on the reverse strand, counting down.
CATTCTCATCTGTTTGGTACTCTTCAGAAAATTTTAGCATTTACCAGTACCTAGTTTAAGTGAATCCATCACAACCCCACTACATGAACATCTTGAATTTGTCTTCACACAAAGTCTGTAATACCTTTTCATTTGATTCACAAAATCATTGTAAAGTGTGGTTGATCAGTGTTTGTAACTCAATCACCATTGTAGTTTCTGTTACAGCAATTCGAGGTGGGTAGCACAAACATTTGGACTTACACACAACATAATAAGATAAATATAACTTACTGTTCACGTCTTTCACTCACTTTCGTATGAATTTGTATTAGTGGGTATAAAGATTTGCATCAACAATCATTGCAAGCACTTGATCTGCAGATAGACCTATGGGTACCATTGTATAGGACAAAAATTTCTGGTCCTTTATCTTAGTTCCCAGTTTAGGGGAGGCAAGAGACAACTTTGATAATAGCAGCAGAGCCCCCTTTTCCAGCACAGTTTAGTTTTTTTTCTATTGCCATTGCTAACTCTTCATTACTTCTTTCTTCCACTGAATCTTTTATCTTTTGTTTCTTCATCTTTTATCTTCAAATTCCTTTAGAGGTCTTCCACAAGTATTAAGTATAGCCTGCACCAGGAAATGTCAAGAATTGTTTAAGTCACAAGAAATTTATCTCTAGAAAGTGCCTGAGATACTGTCTACGTTTGTTCAATTTAGAAACAACAATTATTTATTGTTTTCTTGGTACTTTTTGCAGTTGCATCTGGCAATGACAAGACATTAAATTTTTGCAGAGTGAAAGTATACATTTGTTACTTGTAACCCAAATGTCAAAACTTCCTCTCAAGAAATATGACGATTCATTCTGTAATAGGAGTCAAATTTTCTATAATGGCAAATTTTGGCATAAACTTTCTTGGCTTTTCATTAGCACAGGAATCAGACTTTACGGAAAAGATATTGGGAATGCCAAATATCGCTGGATTCGAAACCAAATCTGTAATCGAATATCGAATACAAGTGATCTGCAATGCAGAAGCATCATTTGAAAAGACACACAGCACGCTTATGAAATGCTACAGAAAAAAAAATATTTCTTTACATACCTCCCCAGTGACAGATGACTACACTGCAACACAAATCTCAGAATAGGAGGATAAGCTCAATTGGTGTTCAAAGTCAGCCCACCCAGACGTACTGTACACGTGCGAGGTCGTCAATCCCGCACTATGGTAAGGCAGATAACTTTTGATTTCGAGTCACAGGTTACAGTCAAAACGGAGTAATTACATAGCCAGACTTAATCAATGATCCCAATTCCAGAAAAAATTATTTTGCTTCACAAAGGTGTAATTTTATATTTTATATCCCACTAGATTTGTGAGATCAAACACTGTGTCACGAGCTGAAGCTCTATCTTCCACACTATTTCCAGAAAAAACTGTTTAATACAGCTTAATGAGGCTAACGTTTTCGGCTACATTAAGTGACCTTCTTCAAGTTTTACCATTCAGAAATTAAACAATTTCTGCTGGAAATGGCGTGGAAAATGTAACTTAATAATTAGTGCGTTTCATTTTTATACAGTCGACCCCCCTATAACACTGTTGATAATTCCATTTTATATGAATTTCATGTTGTATGAGTCACTTAGATTTTACAAATACATGTTCCAGGCTGTGAACAGCTCACATGATTATAAAATCTAAGTGACTTGTACAACATGGAATTCATATAAAACGGAATTATCAACAGTGTTATAGGGGGGTCGACTTGTATATTACAATTTAATATATTAAATGGGCTGGTTTGATGTTTTGTAGAAGCTACTATTAGGCAATATATACATTATCTAAAAGTATCTTCGGTATAAGTTCATCCTTACATATCAATAAACTTTGAAATAATTTGTGTTTACCTGCACACGCTTTCGAAACTGTCTTTCTACTATTTTAAAAAACCACTACGAGAGGGCGTACTACGGATGGAACAGATCTTATTAATTAAAATAGCGATAATATCACAGATTAGGAAATTGTCGTAAATTACGTTAAAAAATGAATGACGGAATTTCTGTATAAATTTTCATTTTTTATTTTTATAATTATAAAGTTTAGTTAGATTTTAGATAAGTATACTGTCATGGCGGCGGTCCCGACTATTCGTACTCCCGACTGATTCCTCCCGGAGGGGAGCCGCCGGCGGGCCGCTTTGTGTCAAACGTCACTAGTTATTGATTCACGGTAGTTCTTGAACACACATATCAATGACTAGTATGAAGTGCCGCCATGACAGTATACGTATGTAAAATTTAACCTAAAGTTTCAAACGACCACACTTAGCAATAACTTTATTTTTATTTTCACTGTACAAAGCCAAGTGGTGACTGTCCGGATTGAGGGTGTAGACAAATTATATTCCCTAACTGTTAGAAGAGCGATAATTTCGAAAATCTGGAATATTGCCTGAGAAGACGAAAAATATCTCTGGCATTGAAAGCAGGGAGGTCAGTACTGGGTTAAGGCTGAGATAAAGGATGTCGAAAATGCTTAACGCCAGGAAGGTAAGGGTGCAGCTGAAACGGCGAAGACAGCTCAGTATTGCAAGGGAAAACGCCGCATTAACTTTTTAAGGACAATCTTTCATGGCTGAAAGTTATTACAATTGGCTCTCAATCCCTGGAAGTGGGCAGAAAATGCAAAGAATTCCCATGTTAACCACGAATATCTGGAATGTCAGAAGTAGGGTTTCTCATTTCCCGGTCTTTTTCTTGTCCCGGGATTTCGGGACAAAAGTGAACTGTTTCCCTGGATACCGGGAAATCTAGGGATATAATTAATTATTTTTAAAATATAAAAAAAATATCTTGAAATAGAATGATATAATTATTTTTCATTTTTTAAAGTAATTTCATACGTTTTGCGACCTCCAAAATCATAATATTAATAATGCGGTATAAAATATATATTAAAATTACCTTTCAATTACGTAGAAATTTTTACAAATAGAAAAAAATTTATTAAAGTTTGTTGGAAACTGTTTACAAAAAATATGCCTTTGAATTGAATTGAAAATTTAAAAAAAAATAAACTTATATCAAACTTCTAACTTAGAAGGTAATTTTCGTTTTTTAAATAAAACGTAATAAAAAATATTATTGTAAATTTTTATAAGATTTTGAAAATCAAAGATGGTCAATACTCCGATCACTCAATCTGGTTATTATTTTAATAATGAAAAGTCCGGGTACTGAAAATGCCTTTTCCAATTCAATGGATGTGGGTGGAATCGTCTTTAATGCATTTAAGAAAAGACAAATGTTACGTGTTTTTACACCCGTAGCCTCGAAAATTTCTAGTTCGTTTTCGAGATGCGTTGCATTACTTCTTTTGCTCTCAAGTATTCTTAATTTGTCTACCTCGGCTGCTTTAATAGCTGTATAAAGTTATAGCCCGATAATTTGGCAGTTGGTTTGGCTTTAATAATAATGTTTATTGTTTAGTTCTCTTGTTGGCATGTTTTTTTTTATTATTGTCAGCAAAGCTTTGATAAAAATCTCTCAGCAGTTACAACTCAGAAATGTTGCATCGAAATCTCTTGTTCAAGAGATGATGACGAAACTCTTACAAATTTGGGAAATTTTCGATGAAATGAATGAAAAATGGAAGATGCTGCTTCCTCTCATTTACGTGCATTTTACGATCGATTGCTGTTTTTATACATATGTTGGTCTTTTTGTACAGATAGATAAAGTTGTTCGAGTGTATTGTTTATGTATCGGTGCGGTATTATCGTCTCTAACGTTATCAGCTGCCTGGGCATTATCGATATTCACTTCAGTTGTAAGTACCACTTCTATATTTGTAGAAATAAAATATTTTTTGTTAATTTAAAATATCTTCTGTTGTATTTACAATAAACGATTATTGTCTTTCAGGTATACGATAATTTAATTACAATCGGAAAATTTTATTCTTATCTAAAATCCTTGGAGTACATATTCAAAGTATGTAACGTTTTAATTTCAAAAGTCTAACATATTAATTAAAAATCAATAAAAACACGAACAAAGTCTATGCATACAATGTCTTTACTTGTCTTTTGTCACTCAAGAAGGTCATCACAATGTAAGAACAATGTAAAAATAAAACTGAAACACCTTTAAAGCCTAGGACAATGAAGCCACTTGTCTTTCACACTATTTACTGAGCTGCATAGCCTGAAGTGAAATGTGGAACGTCAATGTATTTTCAATTAGTTCTTGGTGTTAAAAAAAAACAATTGAGACGTCGTGCATAAACAACGTTCGTGTTTTTAATGTATTTTCGTTAATTCATTTAGTACTTAAAACAATTGGCTTCACAATTGATTCATTTCAGATTATTTCCTTCATGAAGAGATTCGGAGGAAGACCTTTTGGTATATCCATGGCTGGATTTTTTTATGTAAAGAAAAACTTTTTGATAAGGGTAAATATTANGCCTGAAGTGAAATGTGGAACGTCAATGTATTTTCAATTAGTTCTTGGTGTTAAAAAAAAACAATTGAGACGTCGTGCATAAACAACGTTCGTGTTTTTAATGTATTTTCGTTAATTCATTTAGTACTTAAAACAATTGGCTTCACAATTGATTCATTTCAGATTATTTGCTTCTTGAAGAGATTCGGAGGAAGACCTTTTGGTATATCTATGGCGGGATTTTTTTATGTAAAGAAAAACTTTTTGATAAGGGTAAATATTATGAATAAATTTAAATTATCATTGTATTTTTCATAAATATACAGTGATTAAACTGTAATTATTTATAGCTCTTTAAATAAAGCTATAAACAATTACATATTATTTTTATATATTTAAAATAACCGTGTCAAAAATAAAAAGATTAGATAGGCATTTTTGCAATTTGGAAAATTTGTAGTTAATATGCAGAAATTTCTGTTAGATAAATTGTCAATTAATCACAGGTTATTTAGACAAAAAACACAATAAACTGCAACCGTTATGTTACAGTTTGGTATGGACATTAAAGATTTAACGATTTGAATTTTTCCATAGATTACAAAGTCACATGAGAATTACACATAGGCTACATCAAATTGTAAACTCGAAAATGTTTAACTAACCTTTAAGTCTGACTAACGGTTCTATTGCAAACTACGTTTTTTAAGTCATTGTTTCCAAGCATAATGGTTAAACATCAGACTTAGTAGGTAGAAAAATGTAAATTATAATTCAGAAATATTTTGAAATATGAATTTTATTACACGTTATAGTAATTGTTATATTTCTGACAATATTATTTATTTATAGATGCTGCACTGCCTGTATTCTATATTGTCTTTACTGATCGAAGTAACGGGAGTTATGCAGAAAAACAAGTGCCTTTTGAAAAGTAGTAAAAGTGTTGCACTTACAAACGAAACAGTCTTTTAGTTACAGTAAAACTCCGTTTATTCGTAGAAATTTATTGTTTTAAAAGTTAATAGTAAATGTCAAATTTTTTAGACAATAAACTATTGTCTAAAAAATTTCCAGTTATTATATGTTAATTATGTAGCATAAATGAGAGATGAACTATGTCTAGACCTAAATTATCGATGATAAGNAAACAGTCTTTTAGTTACAGTAAAACTCCGTTTATTCGTTTCTTATAAAACGTTCATCCTTTTTAACGTTAAATGTTCGTGAAACAATACAATACGTACTTTTGTATGTACTGAGTAGCTTCGTATTAATGGAACGTTAATCTTCTTATTGTTTTTTGTTTGGTAAAGCGAGTAAGTTTATTATCAATCATTGAAAAGTGTTTTTAGTGTGGAGTTTTCAGACTTTTATTCAAATACTGAATTAATTTCGGTTTATGCAGAAATTTTTTACTGTACCACCTCTATATGTGTATGCATGTATATGTGTTTGTGTGTGTTGACGAATATTTTGTTTATTATCTCTGAATGTAGAAATGATAAAGAAAAATAGTTTGACGTGGTGACTTCGATATAAAAGGCATTTATGCTTGTGAATTTTGGTGGTTAAAGGTTGACGGGATGAAGAGATTGATGAAATTTTATGTGTTATTAAGTGGAATGTCTGAAAGTCAAATTCAAGTAATTAATGCCGATATCGCTCGACATTAAGATTTAGATTTTTGTGTATATTCTTTAAAAGTTAATAGTAAATCATTATCTTTTTTATTCGCTCTGTGTTCCATAATCTCTTTTCTACAATTGAATATTCGTTATAGAATACAAGCACTCTTTACAGATTCTGTTGTAATTCGAAACCTCGATTACATATTGTGCTCTGCTAAATATGAAAACACATCAGAACAGTGTATAGTTGTTTGCACACGTTTCAATATTTTGCTGGATTTACTGATTGTCTTGAAGCGTTTTCATAATGACTAAAACACAATATTTAAACCGCGTATTAAATGACAATAATATTTACAAAAGAAGTCGTCTTTATTGTACGACAAACATTCAGCTGTATAGAACAGATTATACACACAGATCGATGCTAAGGATAAAAATTTATTTTGATTAACTATTCTAATTAAGTTACCAACTAAAACAGAAGAAATGTGTATTAAATGTTGTTTTTTTCGAAATTAATAAATTGCTTATTAAAAATTTACTGTTTTTACTTAAAGTAACGTTAATTTATGGTGGAAGGAACTATTTATTGCAAACCTCATGTTAAGCACGGTTTCAGATAAAGTGTCTAAATCTCTTGATTTTGATACTGCTCGTAATCTTACCAGAACTTTCAATACTTTGAGTAAAAGTAATTTCACTGGACTTCTCACCCTAACGCAATTTGGTGCCAAATTATTTAACTCGAAGTGGCTGAACGTAGTAATATTTAATCGTATTCAAATTATTAAAATCGTTGTAAAAGAAATTATATTTTACCCTAACTGAAATGCAACTTTACATAGTTGTAAGTACAGCGTGAAGATTATTGTTTGGTAGATTTCGTGTATATTTTCTAGTTTATTATCACAACGTATGTTGTTTAATATGAATTCATTTACACAATATTTGTTTCAAGTAATGTAAGTTAGATTCAGACGTAAATCCCAAGGTAAATCAATGTTTTATATTTAGTAACATTGACAGAAATGTAAAATATTACAGATAATTCTCTTTGATAAAAACAAATTAATATCAGTTATTAATTCTATAAACTAGTGTACAATTCCGATTATTCCGAATGACTTTTTCTGTAATTTGATTCAATCTACTACAGACTGTTGTATATTTATACAATACTTAGTACAAGTTCTTACTTGTTATAATAAAATTTTATTTTCAAATGTGTATTCACCTATCAAAACATTTATAATATTTCAAAATTAATGATTAACTTTGATTTCGATTGCAGTTTTTTGATATACAGCGTTAGCGAGAAATAAGTTTCCCATTTTAGAGACTGCTGTCTACTGCTCGAAATGAGACAAAATTTGCACTACAGATAATTAAAATGATGCACTTTACATCTCTTAAATAATAATAAAAAAATCATAGAAAAATCTAAGTGTAAATATTGAATGTATGTAATAGCTCTAAAACTGCTCAGTATGTTTTTTTTTCCATTTTGAACAAAACTCTATTCGCAAAACCATATTTTCCACAGCTGAATGCAGTGAGCTGTGAATATTTACTGGAATATCCAGAAGATGATGCCAAATGATGTTCTTCAGATCTAGCACAGATGCAGGGGCCGTATTCTGGTCACTGTCTCTAGTGTCTTCTCTCTCGAAAGCTGGTCGCTGATTGGCTAATCGTTTGGATTAGCCAATTAGTGTTTTTTAATTTCATATCCTACTTAATTTCAGTTCTTACACTACTATTATTTTTTCAAAATCAGTAATATTTTTCGAATTCTAGTAATAATTTTTACAATTACTACGTAATCTAAAAATTCCATTATATAAAGATAGAACTGAACTTGTATTGTACTGCATATATACGCCAGGGAGCGCTTTCTTATTCTCTCAGCGTTAGGCGTGATATTTTTGCTATTGTGCTTTGATTCACGTGTTGTCTTGTGTAAAAATGTCAGAGTTTCGGTCTTTGAAAAGAAATTCTTCGCAAGTTCCTGAAGACCTGTTACCACGAAATGCAATAAGACGGATTGGAAGCGAGGAAAATGTCACAGGTGAGTGAAGGTAACAGTTGGGCTTCTCTTACATAAGTGTCGAAAAGGTGATTAACGTTAAAACAATTTTCGTGTGTGTGGATTATTTGTTTATAGATATAAACTGAATTATTTTATCGGAAAACGAAACTGAGCTACATAGGCGTAGGATTTTTTATTTTAATCCNTTTTAAATTACTAACAACAAATATGAAAGACTAAGTGCAACGTTGTAACAAATTTCATTTCCGTCCAAGTTAAGAATGATATGACTCATCGAAAACTGCGCGAACGAACATAAACAGTGGCGTAATCGTCCGTTATCGACCGACTCCAGACCGATTTTTAATTTGTAAACTGTCATTGCAATGGACAGCTGACATTGTGCTCTGGAAGAAACAATTTGTATCACTCTTGCTACGGATATAATTTGTAAGCTTAAATTTTTTGCATACCTTTTTATTGATAATACGTATTTAATTGCGGCTCGCGAAAAATTTCAAATTTTGAAAAATGGCTCGGACTATCAAGGAGCTTGGCCACCCTGGGTATATACAGTACTAAAGAAGCGCTTAATAAGTACATTTCTGAAAAACCAAAAAAAAAAAAAATTATGTTGCTCGTAATCCAAATAAGGTGGTAAAAGAATTGCAATACTTGGTTTCAATAAACGAATAAATAAAAACTGCGTAGATTTTGAAAGTCTATACCCATCCAGGAATCTAGCATCTTGTTTCAATGCACTTATTAAATTTATGGTCCAACACAATCCAGTGTTATCGACATACTCCGAGGATTTAAGAAAGTGATTCGGGTGATAATGCACATCGTTAGGGGTGTTGGAGTAGATGTAATATCGTCGGAATAGACTAAGATGCGTGTGTGTGTATTTTCAAGGAAAAAACGTCATGCATTAAAATGGCAAAAACGAAGAAGACCTTCCGGGATACCTTTACACTTTCTGAATTTGAACTGTCTGTCGACACAGAGCCCGCTGCCAAAACTACACTTTTTTCTGAAACTAATGCCAGTGATACCACTTCACCTGAAGCGAAATGTCATTATAAGGATGGGTTTGTCGATTTTTATAACATGAAGTTACAGACAGAATAGTCATAATATTCACCTTTCCCATGACATCATAATACAGGAGTTTATCCGAGGTGGCCACGGTTAAGGCTGACTAGTAGGATAGCCAGTTAATTTCCCGTGTTTTTCTTAATATGTCTCAAAGACACGAATCAGTATGAGCAGTAAGGGCCTAAGTAAAACGAAAGAAAACATGTGAAAGTACTGTACATACATTGATCTGATGTCGTTTAGCTGTTCTACTTTGTGCATTGTTAAAACGTTTTAATGCTATCTTTATTATAAATAACTGTATTGTTTTAATTTATTTTTACAAATGTTATTACTGTGATACAAGTGTCAATTCTTTCATGATTTTGATGCAACAAAGTCATTTCCAGCTCAGGCTGACTCATGTAAACTCTGTGCGTACTAAATGAGACTTCTTCTCTTGATAATTTTACATTTCGTTCTCTTACGCCACGTGACATATTAATTTGCATACGTTCGTTAAATTTATGTTTGTATTTACCAGTTTCTTTATGTAACATTTTAATCATATTTTTATTAATTTCACAATTTTTAATTATTGAATTTTATCACCGTGATTATTTGTATATCAACCGAATGACGATTCGTGTTTTTTTTTTATTTAATGTCCTACTTGATTTCAGTTCATACACTACTATTATTTTTTCTAAATTAGTAATATTTTACGAATTCTATTAGTAATTTTTACAATTACTACGTATTCTAGAAATTTCATTATTTAAAGATAGTACCGAAAGTACCGTATATTGTACTGTATATATACGCCAGAGAGTGCTATCTTATTTTCGCAGCGTTAGACATAATTTTTTTTTTTTTGCTATTGTGCTTTGATTCACGTGTTGTCTTGTGTAAAAATGTCAGAGTTTCGGTCTTTGAAAAGAAATTCTTCGCCAGTTCCTCAAGACCTATTACCACGAAATGCAATAAGACGAATTGGAAACGAGGAAAATGTCTCAGGTGAGTGAAGGCAACAGTTGGGCTTGTCTTACATAAGTGTCGAAAAGGTGATTAAATTAACGTTAAAACAATTTTCATGTGTGAGGATTGTTTGTTTATAGATACAAACTGGGTTATTTTATCGGAAAACGAAACTGAGCTCCATATGTGTAGGATTTTCTGTTTCAATCCCATACGAAAACACAAATATGGTGACACGCTCATAAAAATCTGACTAAAGAGATTCAAACTTGAAAGATATAATTAATTTATTGTGTTAGTAATAAAACTTGATAGTGTATTTCATTTCGTGTTATCTTCTACTAAGCTAATATGTTAATTTGTTAAAATGTAATAAATTCAGTTTCATGTTACACTTGAACATCCTTGTAAACTATGATTTGTACGATAAGAATTTGAATTGATTACTTTATATATGGAATTGTAAAATATATTGTATTTTGTGTTTGATGTTTTACGTTATATTTATATTCTTGGAGGTTATATATAACAGAAGGAAAGATTTTCTGAAATTTCGCAGAGGTTTGTGTGTTAGGGAGATGAATGCTATTAAATTTTGATGGTTAAGGTTGAAAGGTGGGAAAGATATAAGGATATTGGTGTTAATTAGCGTATATTTAAAAATGTAAGTAATTATATTGCAATAACTGTGAATTTAAGAAAATTGCTGTACACAGGGTTTCTTTATAATGGTTTGATTCTAGACACGTGTCAGTAAACAGTTTGTTCTTGAATTTTGATGTACTTGAATTGAAATTTACAGATTTTTAAACAATAATTATACAACTATTTATTGGGCATTTGTAATATTAATATGTAAAATACTGATTCTGTGAAGACTCGGCACTGAAAAGAAATTAGAATATTACGTCTAATGAGAAATGCATCTGCAATAATGAAATGAGTCGATAAATTTCTATTGTCATCGAAAACTTTTAGAAGTTAGAATTGCTAATTAAATTATGATAATAATTATAATAAAAGAATGGCATTCTTTCCCTACACAAATTAATCGAATAATAAGTTTTAAGATGCTAAATAAATATAATAAATGGAAACTTCTATTCTAAAATTATCATTATTGTTATTCTACGGATATTTTCGGCCTATTTTATTGAATTATTGGCAAAAAACGACTGCACGAATAGCTGTTTTTAATGGAATCGTTGAGGGGTGAATAAGAGTAGGAGGAAGCTCAGCTTAGAATGTTGGGAGAGACTTATTCGCAAGAACGCGAGAAAGGATTTGTTATACATAATTCAAGTATTGACTAATATTTGTATACAAATATAGTTGTTATTTTTTACACTACCGCGTCGGTATTTTTGGTAAAAATGCCAAAAAAGTTTTTTACATTTATATTAAAAAGCAATATTCTTGTGTAGCAGATGGAGGACGAGGTCGTGGTAGAGGTTACGAACCTCAGGATGACATCCCATTTAGAGGTAGACAAGAGTCACGTTCCCCTTCTTCAAGACACGATGAAAGACGATCAAATACTACAGCAGCGGATAGAACTGATCCTGGTGAGTGTAGCAGGAACATAAATTAATTCTGTACATCTGTTAAATTACTTAAAATATAATTTAACATATATAACAGAATAATATATAATATAACAGATTTATATATATAATATATATATATATATCATGAGGACATCATGTTCATTTAACAACTATCATGTTGTTAAATGAACATAAATTAGGTTATTTTATCAAAAAACGAAACTAAGCTTTGCAGGCGTAGGATTTTCTATTTCAATTCCATACGAAAACACAAATATGGTGACATGCTCAAAGTTCTGACTTATAGCAGCTTTAAACTTGAAAGATATAACTAATTTACCGTGTTAGTAATTAAACTTCATAGTGTATTTCATTTCGTGTTATCTTGAACTAAGCTAATATGTTAATTTGTTAAAATGTAATAACTTCAGTTTTATTTTACAATTCAACACCCTTCTAAACTATAATTGGTAGGATAAGAATTTGAATTGAGTATTTTATATATGGAATTGTAAAATATATTGTATTTTGTGTTTGCTGTTTTACGTTATATTTATATTCTTGGCTGTTATACATAACAGGAAAGTATGGTAATCTCAAAAAAAATAATTATGGCTATTGTAACGTCCGAAATTATTTTTTTATTTTGCACAAACAATATACAGTTTAATCCGATTGTAATGTCATCGGATGTAAAGACGATTTTAATATAACGTCAAGTTTTCATCGGTTCCACGATTTCACTATACTAAATGATGATAAACCCCACTTGTAACGATATAGTACAGTTTTAACGTCATATTTGAAGCACTCCCAAATTTACAAAATTAAATTACAAATTTTATTTAACTTAGGAACGAACACGTAGTTTCTTCTAAAGTCAGAGTTCACTTCTTTGAATAACTGCGGGTGGTACTCTCCCCTACCTAACTTCGGTGGGTTGAGGTGGCTGTTTTGCCTGTTTGTAGATAAGGGTCGCCATTTTGTATTTTACTTTGACTCTGTTCTCGGTCTACCGACTACCTACTAGTCTGGATATTTTTTATGCTCAAATGATTTGGGTACCTAATACTTTGTGCCAAATATCAACTCTCGACATGTACTCCTTCATACTTCCATCATAGCTTCAACGGCAGTACGATTTTATAAACAAAAGATAGTCTTGTCAATAATAAAAGTACGGCATTCTTTCCCTACATAAATAAATCGAATGATAAATTTTAACACTAAAACTTGATAATGATGCTGAAGAAATATGATAAATGGAAACTTCTATTCTAAAATTATTATTATTATTCTACGGATATTTTAGGTATATTTTATTGAAATTTTGCCACAAAACTACTGCTTGAATAGTAATTTAAATGAAATTGTTGATGGGAGGATAAGAGTAGGAGAAAGCTTAGAATGTACAGAGAGATTTATTTGGAATTACTTGAGAGAGGATATATTACCCATAATTTAAGTATTGACTAATATTTGTAGACAAATATAGTTGTTTTATTTTTAGTTTTATTCCTTACTTAATATTTATACCTAAAGTCATAAGTGATTTAACATTTTTTAAGCTAAAATATTAATACGTTACATTACCGCTTCAGTATTTCTGGTAGAAATGCCATAAAAATTTATTTACATTTATATTAAAAAGTAATATTCTTGTGTAGGAGATAGCGGACGAGGCAGCGGAAAAGGTCGTGGTAGAGGTATAGGTTACGAACCTCAGAATGACATTCCATTTAGAGGTAGACAAGAGTCATGTTCCCCTTCTTCAAAACACGATGAAACACAATCAACTATTACACCAGCGGATAGAACTTCTCCTGGTGAGTGTAGCAGGAACATAAGTAACTTAACAGAGGTAACAATAAGTATGCATTTATATATCTATCAGCTTATGTAAGTTCTGAATAATAGAAAAATGTGTTACACTCAAACATCCATACTCTTGCTTTAAAATAATTTGTTACATTAATATTATTCATGTAAATTTTAATGTATTTTTTATCTGTTTGCTATAATTAACAAATAATATTCACATATGCAAGGTGGAGAAGAGTTTCGTGATTTTGAACTTGGTGGAGAATTTCGAAGTAGACAACAATCACATTCTCCAATACTAGCAGAAGATGCAAGAGCAACGACTAGTAGAGCGCCTGCAATAATTACACCTGTTGAGAGTATGACAAGACCATCCTTACGTACAGGTATGTAACATACAAAATAATCGTTTATAAAAATATTTTATTTGCAAGTGTAATTTAGTAAAATGTATAGCTTTAAATGTTGATCTGATGCAAAATCCCTCAGCTTCTCATGAAGGTAGACAGTCGTCTTCAGCTATGGCTCTTGCTTCTCTATTGCATTCAAAAAGTACAGTAGATATTATGTCGAGTGTAATGAAGAGACTGGGTCTTATTACCGCTTCAGTATTTCTGGTAGAAATGCCGCATTTGTAATATTAATATGTAAAATACTGATTCTGTGAAGACTCGGCACTGAAAAGAAATTAGAATATTACGTCTAATGAGAAATGCATCTGCANGTATGACAAGACCATCCTTACGTACAGGTATGTAACATACAAAATAATCGTTTATAAAAATATTTTATTTGCAAGTGTAATTTAGTAAAATGTATAGCTTTAAATGTTGATCTGATGCAAAATCCCTCAGCTTCTCATGAAGGTAGACAGTCGTCTTCAGTCATGGCTCTTGCTTCTCTACTGCATTCAAAGAGTGCAGTCGCTATTATTTCGAGTGGGATGAAAAGACTGGGTCTAGAGCTAACTTATACTGGTTCTACAAGACATAACTTTGCTAGAAGACCTGGCATTGGCATTAAAGGTAAAAAAATAAATTTACTTGCAAATTATTTTCCAATAGATATACCACACGGAGAAGTGTATCATTATGATGTGGATATTGAAAAGGTTCTGGTCATAACAGAAGAGAGTGATACTGAAAATGTACCTACACATAAAAAGTATAGATGCCAAAACACTAAACTGAAAAGAAGAGTTATTGAAGAGATGATTCGTGAAGTTCCTCTATTCAGAAATATTAGACCGGCATTTGATGGAGAGAAAAACTTGTACACCCGAGAACCGTTACCGATAAAATACACAACACTATTTACTGTAAGCATTACGGATGATTTTAATCTCGAAAAAACGACAACATATGAAATTAAACTTAAACCTGTTAACAGATCAGACACAGCTCGAAGGTCAGATGACAATTCAATTAGTTTAGAGCCATTACACGAGTTGTTAGCGGGTAGATGCAGTGATATAACAGAAAGTATTATTATGGGAATGATGGCCATAGAGACCATACTAAGACACGGTCCTGCTCTACATTTGGTTCCAGTTGGAAGGTCGTTTTTCATAAAGCCTCACATGGATGAAGTTCCTCTATTAGGTGGAGGAATTTGGTTTGGTCATCATCAAAGTATGCAGCTGTGTCAATGGAAGCCCATATTAAACATTGATAAATCGGCAACGGCAATTTATAGAAGCTGCTCCGTTGTTGAGTTTATGTTTGAAATATTATATCCACGTACTGAGAACTTTGAGTTGGCTGCAAGACAGATGAGAGGTCTCACAGATGCTGAAAGAAGAACACTTACAAACGAAATGAAAAATTTGAAAGTTGAAGTAACTCATTTGCCTTATCCCCGAAAATATAGAATTCGAGACATAACAAAAGAGAATGCAAACAACATTATTTTTATGAGAAAGATTAATGATCAGGAAACTCCTTGCTCGGTATCAGAATATTTTCGGTCTGTATATAAACCATTAAAATATCCTAATTTACCTTGTTTAAATGTGGGAAATAATAACAGAGATATCTATTTACCATTGGAAGTCTGCAATATTGTATAAGGTCAGCACAGTAATAAGAAATTAATAGACAAACTTCAGATATGATTCGCTACACGGCTCGACCTCCTGCAGAAAAGTTCAATGATATCAGACAGTCTGTTAATGCTATGATGCAAGACTTTCAACCATTCTCGATAGAATTTGGCATTCGTGTACATACAAATTTTCTAAAGTGTGCAGGCAGAGTATTGGATCCTCCAGAAGTTATGTACGATGGAAGAGAGACCGTCAGACCTTCTAACGGAAGCTGGAATATGGTAAATAAGAAGTTTCACAAAGGAGTGACAATTAAGAAATGGATGCTGCTGAGTTTCTCGGAAAATCGCTGCTGTAACGAAGGAGTGTTAAGGAAGTTAGTTAGTATGCTAATAGAAAATGGTAGAAATGTAGGGGTTGACTTTGCAGATCCATTGGAAGTGAGAGGCTTTACACGTAGTGATGGAAAGCCGGGAGATATAAGCTTCAACATCGCCAAAATATTAAACAGAAGTATTGTTTAACTTTTTCAGTGATTAGGTGTGTCTTTCCTTTATACTTTTGTTAATTCTACTATACATTTTTCATACTTTTTTGTTCAATGTTGCTTTTATTATTTTTCTTAAATCCGATTGTATTTTGCCCTTTGTATATGTTTACTTTGATAAATATTTCATCATGTCTTCAATAATTACAATTATAATGTTTTAATATAAAGTTAAGCGGTGTTTACTTTAATCACGTGTATGATTATTTTCTTTTTTGTCTGTTTATTATCAACTGTATTAACTTGCTAAAGTATAGCAAATAAAATATTACTATTTATATTGTATTAATTAATGAAGCAATTACTTACTGTATTTATAAAGACGTGAAGATTAGAGAATATATATATATATATATATCCACCCTGCAATATATGTTCATGCAATATATATATATATATATATATATAAAATACA
>NW_019385149.1:249860-336399 GCF_000671375.1 Centruroides sculpturatus | reverse complement strand
TGTCATATTGCAGACAATTTCGTGTGGCCATGAAATCGATTTCATAGAATTTCAAGATTATGCCTTACAGACAGTTTGTTACTTTGTGCAGTTATATCCGTGGTTCTGCATGCCAACTTCGGCACAAAAGATATTGATTCATGGTGCAGAAGTGATAAATTCATCGGTATTGCCGATAGGGCAGATGTCTGAAGACGCTCAAGAGTCTACTAATAAATACATTAAAAAGTTTCGAGAAGATTTTGCAAGAAAAGTTCCCGAGTGAAAACAATGGAAGACATTATTTTACGCCTATTATTAATATCCGATCCGTTTATTTCGAGTTTGTGCGAATTACCTCGAAAAAACTCAGTCGTTGCTTCCAGAAGCAGTTTTATTGTTAGTTGCGCCACGTATACCAGCGAGTATGGGAAGCTCCAGCGATTTCAAAGTTGAATCATCTGATTGCGAATCAAATTATTCTTTGGATGACGATGAATGAACCTTTAATCAACTGATTGTATGTTTTATTGTATTAAACAATATACAGTATGGATTTATTTTGTACTTTTTCTATAAAAGTGGTTCATGTTAAATCCGTCGTTTTGTTTTTATTTCAAATTTTGACTTCGGATTCGTAATCAGCGATCCCGAAAACCCTCGAGTACTGACTTTCAGCCAAATTGATAACGTTTTTGACTTTTGGCCAGCATTTTGGGATTTGGTCCCACTGTGCGACGTAACTCGAAACGACGTAAGTCGAGGTATGCCTGTATATATAAATGGATGTGTGTCCCTATATTTTACTTTTCAACCAAAACCATCGCACATGAATGGTGTTTGTATGTGGTAGTAGCCCCAATTCTCCATTCGTGCACTATGGTGGTTGCGTCTCGATTGCTATAAGGGTGCAGGAGATATGGGCTTGAAAGTGAAAGATTTCCTATTTCGATTTTTAAAATTTTCGAATTCGAATTGGTTCGATTATAGACGTTCCAGAAAATTGATCAAATTGAAAATAGTTCGTTTGACTGGACGTAAAAATTTTCTAATTAGTCTGGAAACGGAAGACCTAATTCTTGCATTCTGTGAAAACGGGTAAGATTGGCTATTGTGACCGAAGGGTCACAATAGCCAATCTTACCCGTAATGCATCCTGACAAGGCACCAAAGAGGTGCCCTCTTTGGTGCCTTGTCAGGATGACACCACCGCGTCTCGGCGGACACGGAAGCCGCGTTATTTAGGTCACGCGAGCGGTCGCGTAACGGAGCGATCAGAGTTGAAATTGGAGAGACAGCGCACCGGAAGTGACTTACTCAGAGACATTTTAACGTAACAACTGTTTAATGGTGACTGAAAGGTGACGATAGCTATACATTCGGGCTGCTGTTAGATACGTTTCTACGATAAGGATTAGATATTAAGATACAGTAGACCCCTATAATTACGGTCCCTATAATTACGATTCCTATAAAACTGCGAAAAAATTGCGACGGTATCTGTAAAAAAAGGTAAAAAAACTTCTATAATTACGTAAAATGTCATCGGGCAGCCGAACTATTTTCCGCCGTCAAGTGCCACACTACGGAGTGTGCGCTATCGTCTGTACAGTATTATATATAAATTATATATAAATTAGGTACTGTACATATAATTATATATTAATTATATATAAATTAGGTACTGTATATATAATTATATATTAACTTAATNGATTTAAATTTAATCAGTTGAGAAACACAAAATTTAATGCGCTTAAATAGATCCTCAGTTAAATTTTCCCTGTATATAAGTCTACCTTATCCAAAACTGCATAGCGTTATTTAACCATGCTAATGTAATAATGAGTTTTTTATATTCCTTAATTAACCAGTATTAATTTCTAAGCACGTATTGTAACAATATTAATGTATGATACCACAGCAACAAGTCGTAATGGCTTTCACGAATTTTAACATTGATTACGCTAGATTACTCGAAGAGATGTTACTTTTATCTTTCTCTGACAAAAGTATACAATCTTATGTACACTTTGTGTATGTAAATAAAAAGTCATCAACAAAATAACGAGGTAAACAGTTAATTGTTTAATAATGTGATCGAAGGGTCGGCACTTTTTTGGTGCCCTGTCAGGATGACACCACCGCGTCTCGGCGGACACGGAAGCCGCGTTATTCAGGTCACGCGAGCGGTCGCGTAACGGAGTGATCAGAGTCGAGATAGGAGGAGAGACAGCGCACCAAAAGTGACTTACTCAGAGACATTTTAACGTAACAATTGTTTAATGGTTTACGATAAGCTATACATTCGAGCTGCTGTTAGATACATTTCTACAATAGGGATTAGATATTATGATATTACGTTTTGGTTTTTCCGATTTGAGAGAGAGAGTTTACATAAGTTGCGCGTGTCGATAAATACCTTTTGTTTTTGCTGTCTTGATTGACTCTCGAGCGTTCTGGGTGAAGGAAAGAAAGTTCGGGATGTTAGTTCTTGTATCCGGTAGAGGAAGTATCCGTAAGAATGATAAAACGTAAAGTATCAGCAAAGGTGTTCGACGATGTTACGATGAGTTTCAATGATATTTTAGTAGGATTTAACACGTAGAATAAAATGATATATTCACAGATATCCGAATATGGAGACACTTAGGACAAAATACGAGTGACAACTTCTCTTTCGAAAGACGGGCGACGACTGCCTCACTTTGTTGTTGTTGTCTAATGTTGAACTGTTAAAATCGCGATACTAGGTCGAAAGGTGATGAGAAAGCGTCGTTATTAAGTCTGAGAACTTAGCAGATGTTTAGCGTGTAAAAGTTGACAGTTATTAAACGAAAGTATAGCTACAATGTGAAATGATATAAACACATCCGAATTCGGATCCTTACATCACCTTGGCCTTTTTAAAATCGTGCTTGTTCTCAATGAGCAAGTTCGATTTTGAATTAAAAGGTTATAATTGATTTACTCTCTCTCTTAGGGTCACGATAAAGTTATATAATTAATTTAAGAGTTATAAATTGACAGCCAGATATTCCTTGAATTAATACAATGCAAAATTGTAAGACTAGATACATCGCGTATAGTCGCATGTGTTGATATTTATAGTTTACAGTTATTAAGTACTCTCTCTCTCTCTCTCTTGTTATGACAACACGGTGAAAACAAACCAATATAACATAAGCATATGATTAAGTATAAATGTTTATTAATATTGGTTTACCTAAGGTAAATATGAGATTCATAATTTTTTTTCTCGGAACGATCTAATTTGATCGCTATAAGAAGATTAATAATGGTTAAGGGCATAGGGAGAGGTTGAGTAAGACCGTGGAGTTCGTCGAGGAATACGACTACTCCGTTGGGGTCGAGGCATTACCCAAGGCTGGTCGAGCACTGGGCCTCGGCTTCTAAGAGCGTAAGGAAGCGTTGGTTCCGGTTGCTCTTCCTCTGCATCCGGTCGTGTGATTTGTTGTGGAGTGGCCTCTATTTGTTTTTCCTTTTCTGTTGGTTCTTCCTTTCCTTCCGATTCCTCTTCTATTTCCGGTAGGTCTTCCGATTGTTGGGACATTTCGGTTAAGATAAATTCATCCCATGGATCTGCGATATTTGGATTATCTGATATTAAAGATTGGGGTTTCGTGACAGTTGTAGTTACAGACTTTTCCCTTTCAAATTCTAATTGTGCACTGCAGTGTTTTAACCGATTAGCATGAACTTGGAGTTGTTTCTTGGTGTGAATATTTTCGATAATAAATGTGACAGGACTTAATTCTGTTACTATTCAGAAAGGACCTGACCATCTCGTTGCTAGTTTTTTCTTTAGACCCTGAGAAATAACGACTTCGTTTAGGAAAACACGGTCTCCCACATGATAAGTAGATAATTTATGAGTACGGCGGTGATGTGTTTGACGTTCTTTAGATGCTTGTTCGGCGTGTTCCTGTGCTATTTTGTGTGCGTTAGCCATTCGGAGATGTAGCTCTGCAGCGAAATTATCATCGATATCATATCTAGTCCTAGTAGGACGAGTAATTAAATCAAACGGATAAATGAGGTCTCTTCCGTACAGTAAAAAGAATGGGCTATCATTCGTAGAAGCATGAATGGTTGTGTTGTAAGCAAAGAGTGCATAAGGGATCTATTCATTCCAGTCTCGTTGATCTTTGGCGACATAATGTGATATGATGTCAATAAGGTTATTGTTAAATCGTTCGACTATTCCGTTACATGCAGGATGATATGCAGTTGTTAAGAGTCTTTTTATATGGAGTAATTCACATACTTCTTTAAACATTTTGGAGATTAAATTCGGCGCTCGATCTGTAAGGAGTTGAGTAAGCGTTAAATGTCGTAAGACGATATTTGTAACAAAAGCTTTGGCAATGGTTTTACTATGGATATTAGGTAAAAGTATAGCTTCTGCGTATCGACTAAAATGGTCGACAAATACTAATATATACTTGTTTCCGTTTGTTGTGATAGGCAAAGGACATACAATGTCCATAGCAGCTCGTTCAAATAAATGTGTTAAAGATGGAAATAATTGCAGTTCTGCTTCTTGACGTTTATCTTTCCTCTTGTGTAAAGCATCGCCTTACACAAGAGGAAAGATTGATCGTTGACAATCTTGACAATACGTTTTTATATCTTTATTCATAGTTTTCCAGAAAAATAATGGTCGAAGTTTTTGTTGCATTTTCTGTGCTCCTAAATGACCTCCAAATGGGGTGTCATGATATGTATGCAAGATATAAGGAATTAAGACCGATGGTATAACTAGTTGTTCTAAAGGTTCTCCCATGAGAACATGTTGTCGATGATATAGAGCTCCTTCCTCATCTAAAAAAAATTGATTCTCCACATTGGGATTTAGGGCTGTATCAAGTTCAAGTTTCTGAATTATAGGATTCCATTTTAGATCTTTCTTCTGAAGATCTCGGATTTGAGCTTTTGAATAAATGGGATCAAGTTCCTCGATTTCTCCGATTTGTCGGATTGGTATACGACTTAAAGCGTCTGCGTTTCTATGACAATTTACTGCTTTATGGGTTACTTCAAAATCAAATTCTTGTAGAAAGATGATCCAGCGGGCGATTCGAGAATTGTTACTAGGGTCCTTGTTACTGATGAGCCATCTTATGAAGAAAAACTTCATACTTGCAGACCTCGTAGGTACTCGTTTCTATTCTTGTCCAATTTGCACAACCTAGCATAATGCAGTTATTGAAGCTACTGGACAGAGTTAAAATTAAGACAGCATCGGCGCAATTATTCGAGATATTACAGGTTCTTACAAGTAAAGAATTTTCAGAGTCCTGACAGAAATACATATTGATTATTGACAATCTGTGGAATGTCATAACAAGCAAAAATTTAAAAAACAATAAGTAGGTTCAACGTTAATAAATACAAATGCATTCTGACAGCTTATGAGAAGAATTTCCCGGATATTTTCTGGATTAAAAAACAGCCGGGATTCCAAGATCCCGTTTGAGAAACCCTAGTCAGAAGTATCTATAAAAGTGGTAAAATTCATAACGTAATACATGAAATGAAGAGACTAAATATCGATTTAATAGGAATAAGAGAGAGAAGATGGCCAGAAAGAGGAGAATGCTGTGTTTTAGAATATACAGTACGCCTACATTACTCCGGTAAAGATGAATAACATCACCGGAATGGAGTTGGTATGATCCTAAATAAAGTAATAGTGGTTTTATAATTTTAATATCCTAATTTAGTAAAATAAAGGTGAATAAGTTACAGATACATTTTAATTTGTCAAACATTTTATTAGAGTACCACATTGTTTTAGTGACGATTTAAAACTGTAGTCTACTAACTTATAACTAAAACACCCTAATATTTTGGTGTTAGGAAATTATATTTCGTAACTTAATTAAAATGTTTCTATAAGCAAATTTATGATATTAATACCAGATCTGATTGATTTATATTTATTTTTTTCAATTTTTTTACCCAATTTAGTTCCATTTTGAATCCAGCCAATATCCTTCAAATGAAACAAATTATATCCTTCAAATGAAACAAAAAGATTCCTTCAAATGAAACAAATTATAGTAACAATACTGACGATATTGAGGAAATTGACATTCGAACTGCACCATCCAGGAGTCTTATTAAAGGTGGACATACACTTTAAGTTAATCCTCAAAGGATTAACCATGCATGCCTGACCTTGAATAATTCCTGACAGTGTATGGGGGAAAACTTAACAGTTTTGGCGAACTGTACCGACCACCGGAGTAGAATCGAAAAACCTTTTGATTTTCCTGCACAGTGTCAGATTGCACAGGCCGACCTTAACGTGTGTGCCGTCGTGTCGTTTAGTTGTGAGACCGCTGAGTAGTTAGAACAATGTCTCGTGAATGTTTGGAAGAATTATTTTCTATAACCTTATTAACTTTTATTATTTACAACCTAAAAATTAATTTTTCAGGTTATAAATTATTTTCAGATCAAAAATTTCTCGAGTAAATCAAAATTATAAATAATTTTAATATTTAGAAAACTTCTCAATTCATTTCTTCCGTTTCCATAAAACATCTCGATACTCTATATCATTTTCTTTTACATTTTCAAAAATTTATTGTTTTAATATCCAAGTAAATTAAAATATGACGACTTAAAATAAGACAAAGTTTAATAAATTCTTTTAAATTATTAAATTATAAAATTAATTTGCGATAATAATGTTTACAATTTATACTAATATCGGATGTTGTTGAGAATTATTAATATATATTCGTCTATAAAATTTAATCCATAAATATTTTTGGTAGTAAAATCGACTTGCCATTGATCTTTCTCTGATAATTGATGCTTTTTAACAGAATCAATAGTCCAAGATTTTTCTTGAAAAATTAATTTTGTGACCTGAAATAATTCCATTAAAAAATTATTCATATGAAAAATTAATTTTGTGTTCAGTGCTACCGAAACCACTACTACTACTGTTTACACCATAAACTTCTATGCATACTTTTTCCCCGCGAGTTTTAATAGAATTTGTTGCCAATAAACATCCAAGAACAGCCAGTATGTAGTCATCAGATTGACTGACTGACTGACTGAGAGACAATGGTGTAGAGAACATAACTGGCGCCGGGGGAACGACACTATATTGGCTCCCCCTTCCCCTCCAGAAACAAATCTTGTTTGTCTTGGAGACCATTTGGCGCCCCTCTGCGAGTGGCGCCCGGGGCACGTGCCCTACTTGCCCCACCCTAGCTACGCCTCTGCTGAGAGATTTTCTTCTTCGTGTGTGGGCGATAGGAAATTCTGAAGTTCCTCAAGGTCAGGCAGCCTCAAAGGATTAACTTAACGTGTATGGCCGCCTTTACTCTCCTCGACCCAGCGGAAACCTCTCCACCCGTTCGTCAAGACGATCCACGACATCCCGACATCAATCAAGGTTCTTCTACCCAAGAAAATAATAGAGAGGCTGAGGCCGACGTTTTCATTGCGAAAACGTGTACGTCGGACGTTCAGCGCCGCCTTCCTATAAGCCTAGAAGTTTGACAATGGTGTTTGGAATGTCGAGCATGATTCCACTGACTATCCAAACACCATTGTCAAACTTCTAGGCGTACAGGAAAGCGGCGCTGAACGTCCGACGTACCCCGTGAAGGCCGACGTTTTCACGACGAAAACGTCGGCCGCAACCTCTCTATTTACAAACACGGTCCGACCATGTAAACTCTCTTTCGCGATCTCACATAGACTCCCATTTATGTTCCACGCTTGTAGAAAAACCATTTCGTTTAATAAATTGTTGTTAATTTTGTTAAAAAGCGTAGTGGCGTATATTATTTCCGGCGCACTGTCTCTCGAATTCCTCCTCCATCCCGAATCCGACCGTCTATATATGCGACCGCACGCATGAAATTAAATGTGCATAATTACGAAAGACGTGATAAATACTACCAGTTTCACTATTGGAAAAAGAAAAATTTACTTATAACTTTTTATACGCTCTCCAGCCTGACGAAATAGTCTGTCTCCTCGAAGTTAACTACCGTCTTTCTTACAAATGTTTTGGAGATTTCTAACCTTTCAAGTTGTTTCGATCGAGGCACTATTTTCTCTCGATGGCGTCTGTTTCGTTTCTAAAGAGTGAGGAAATTGTAAGGTTTTCCTAAAATCTTACAATTTCCTCTCACCTTAGAATTCTGTGCTTACTACATCGGGCCATCTCCTTATAGATGGAACAGAGGGCCTTGTGGTAGGTGATTACCACACTTTCTGATAGAATTGACGGGGCTGAAACATTCGGAAAGGATAAATATCTACAAACTGTTCGGGATAAGGACTGCATGAATATAGATAGTTTATTTATATGTTACTGTAAGCCTAAAATCATACAATTTAGTAAAATCGCTGTAGAGGAAATTGCCGTCAACTTTGACGTTATAAACAATAATGTAACGAAACGATGACGTCATCTATGTTTATACAAAATGTATTTTATATTATCATCCTATAATTAAATGCCGCTTAGTAAAATCGTTATAAAAAGATTTAATTGGCAATAATTGGTGCTTTTGTAATTTTTAGTACCATTTTGAATAAAATACATTTGTTTCCGTGCAATTTTATCTTTATAAGCGTAAACTTAAGCCGTAAAACTGAATTAGCGCTATGGGAAACCGCCGTGTAGTTTTACCTATCTACCCGCAAGTTTCGCCTGTATTTTACTAATAACGAGAAATGCTTAATTATCTAAATTAATTCATATATATGACTAAATTGAGACTTAAAATTTTTCTGTCCCTAAAACAATTTCAAAAACGTTTTGCATGATTAGTTTGAAAATATTATTTTAAAATTCTTATATAAACCCATAAAGGGAAAAAATGAAATTTATCGGCAAAAATATTTATTTTTCTCAACAACAATAGTTTATTGTTAGCGCTGGTCGACAATAGTTTTTCTTTTCGATTGTTTCGAAGACTTTCGTTTGCGTTCTTTATTGTTTTGTAATTTTCGTAAAGTGAAATAAGTGGAGAAAGAGTTTCTTGTGTAGGATCTTCGGAGGAAGACCCACGAGCAATAAGATAGGTGTACAGAGAGAGGAGCAGAGAGATGAAGAGATGGGTCATGGTCCCACAGAGAATTCCGATCGAAATACTAATTCTTCCTCGACGTTTGGAACATCCAAAATCTAGTGGATTTCAACCGGATCCAGAGTTACTTTCGGAGAGTTGTCAGCAAGCCCGACGTATCGAATGGGTCGAGCAGAAGCTCTATTGAAGTCCGTCTAAAATATACCGACTGAAAATAACTCATTATCTCAGTGGGTATATATATGAAGTTATATCTAAGTCGGTAAGTATACAATACTAATACGAGTGCAAGAAAAGAACCATGGAAATAATCTTTTCGGCTGTCTACACACACCTTAATTTCGTTTTCTAAATTTTTGTTTTCATAGGGATTGTGTCGAAACGTTCTGCATGAATTTTTCTTGCAAATCTGCAAATAAAAATATGACGAAATTAGATAATTAGGCGTTACGGTCTCGAATTTCTCACGCCCGACTCGCCGGTTCACTTAGCCATTTTTATTCGCATTGTGAATTGTTAATTTCGGTAAATTACCATCGACTTGCTAATGCGAGTACCACGCTGTACTACATTCATTTGTACTTCCGCGGTTCATATCAACAAGTTTATTAAAATTTTCATCAATTTATACGAATTTGATTTCATAATGATGAATGATAGGTTCTTGAATGCCGATATTACTGAGTTTAAAATAACAGGAGGTTCTCGTCCGATCACCGAAGTGAAGCGGCGTCGGGCCCGGATAGTACTTCGGACGGAGACGACTTGGGAACACCGGGTGCTGTTGCCACTTCTGTTTTGCTCCGTTTTATCTAACGCCGAAATGAGCGTTCTGTTCTCTTATTTTTTCTTGCAATTGTCTCGACCAGACGCGGTTTCATTTTAAACAACTGTCAGTCGTTGTAGAATGCCGAAGCGTCGCATTGTAGTTTTGTGACCGCGACACACAACGCTTTGCAAGCGCGAAACTAGATTAGTCGGACTGGCTCTCTCGCGCAGGATTACGTACAGTACATTTTCGTGTGTTAAACGATTCGGCTTACCGCATTACCTACCGGTTTCACTGCAATTGCTTTGCTTCCGAACAGAAAAACAGTGCATGGTTTCAAACCCTTCCGAATTACCAGTTACACCAGAAGTGGCATCGTACTATTCGTTTCGAACGACGTTTTCTTATTCTTTAGTGAAAGACGACATTTCCGGAAAGCATGTTCGATTTTCCCAGAGCCTCATGTTAATTCCCCGTCGCCGAAAAATAAAAAAACTTTATGCGACATTCAAAACAATCGCCGGAAGATAAGAAAATACTACAGAGATGAGCCAGCTGATCCGTACTCAGACGCGTTGTCCGTTGTGTCATTGGCCCTCGCTACCTTTCTTACACACTCAATTTAAGCGCCATTCGCCTTTCCGAAGTGATCGAAACGACTGACCCGTTCAAGTATGGCGTGTCTCTGTTTCGTCGTACAGCAAATTCGGCATTTTTACTTATGGCACGAGCAAATCACGTGATCTGCACTCTCCCGGGTTCAACTCCTTATTTGCAGACTAACGGGCTCCTTTAATAATCGTTATACACACACGTCAGCTGATCGAATTGGAAAAAAGAAATAAATAACAAATAACCTTATTTTTTCCAATTAACACGTAACAAAGCAAGTCGACAATTGCAATTTCATTGTTGTGCTTTTTTTGTTGCGAAGAGTGCGATTCTTGCAAAGTACTTCGAATGCAATGTTTTTCTTGATTCTGGCAATTATCGACCCTTGGGGTAAGAGACTTTTTCTAATTTCGTTTTTATTTACGCAAGTAAGAAATTCGTTCGCGAAATTAATAAGTCGACAGTTGTCCGTCCAACATTTCGTTAAATGTAAATATTTCGACTTTCGTATTGCTTTGTATTTATACATCTTTGTGATAACGACGGAGAAAGAGTTTCCGACATAGGTTTGAACTTAATTTTGACAGGTTAAAAAGTGTAAAGCCTATTAATTTGTAATTCCGGTTCATATCAACAAGTTTATTAAAATTTTCATCAATTTATACGAATTTGATTTTATAATGATGAATGATAGGTTTTTGAATGCCAATATTACATAGTTTAAAATAACAGGAGTGGATTTAGCCTTATCCAGACCTTAAGCTATGCTTTGTAAAAATCTTTTTTCTTCTCTCGAATAAATATCAAAGCCTGAGGCCCTAAGAGACAATTTTCTTTATTTATTAGGTTATAGTTTGATAGCAAATTCTGCCAGTGATTAAACGAAAAGTTTCTTTAGTGTATAATAAATTCTCTAAAGGTTTATAAGAATATTGATTGGCTAATTTTTGTATATTCGAGTCGAAAATTAGAAGAAGTGTCTCGGATCGGGTATATTTATTGTTTTATGAATTTTCTTTTTCCATATTCGGCACGAGATTGGATAGATGTTCGCGGATCGTCAATCCAAACGATTCTTGTCGTTTCCAATTTCGTAGCAAGAAGAAAAGCAAAACGAACCCGGTTTTTAAAAAATTGCAAATCATATTGAAAAGCTTTTTGGCTGTATTACTATTTTAAAAAAGCATAAGTTACTTAATTACCACTAATAAACCAAGCTTACTATACTCATATAGTATTTAATTAACTCTTTCCGAAATGCATTTCGTCATTACGGGTCTTATCAAAATGACAGTATCTATGGCTAACATTTCACGGGCGAAAACGGCCGACTTCCCCGTAAAAATAAAGCCCGCGTAGGACGAAAAAAAAGATACGAACACGGCCGAATTCCCCGTAAAAATAAAGTCTTCGTAAGGCAAAGAAAGAAGATACGAAGACGGCCGACTTTCCCGTGAAATTAAAGCCCGCGTAGAACGAAGAAAGAAGATACGAACACAAGCGAAGACGGCCGACTTTTCCGTGAAGATAAAGCCCGCGTAGGGCGAAGAAAGAAGATACGAACACGGTTGACTTTCTCGTTAAAATAAAGCTCGCGTAGGACGAAAAAAAAGATACGAACACGGCCGAATTCCCCGTGAAAATAAAGTCTTCGTAAGGCAAAGAAAGAAGATACGAAGACGGGCGAAGACGGCCGACTTTTCCGTGAAGATAAAGCCCGCGTAGGGCGAAGAAAGAAGATACGAACACGGCCGACTTTCTCGTTAAAATAAAGCCCGCGTAGGGCGAAGAAAAAAAATATCGTAAATTATTAGAATTATATGTCGGTAAGTATACAATACTAATAGGAGTGCAAGAAAAGAACCATGGAAATAATCTTTTCGGCTGTCTACCCACACCTTAACATAATTTCGTTTTCTAAATTTTTGTTTTCATTGGGATTGTGTCGAAACCTTTAGCATGAATTTTTCTTGCAAATCTGCAAATAAAAATATGACGGGATTAGATAATTAGGCGTTACAGTCTCGAATTTCTCACGCCCGACTCGCCCGTTATTTTTATTCGCATTGTGAATTGTTAGTTTCGGTAAATTACCATCGACTTGCTAATGCGAGTACAACGCTGTACTGCGCAATTACGAAATCAGATATGACTGGAAGACGCAATTTAAATCGGGCAGTCATCGGCGAAAGTGAAGAGCGATGTGCAGTAAAGTGAGATTTACAGGAAAGGTTCAGAGTTGTGTGAAAAGGCATATAATACGACGCCACCGTCGTTGTTCTCAACGGGCCAGTGGATAGAGCTCTATGATTATAATCCACTTGACGCTTGCAAAGTATCGAATGGCCAATGGAATGAAACGCACGAATAGGCGCGATAAGACAGTCAGTAACAGGCAACGGCCATACCACGCTGAAAGTACCGGTTCTCGTCCGATCACCGAAGAAAGACACGTAACAAAGAAAGTCGACAATTGCAATTTCATTGTTGTGCTTTTTTTGTTGCGAAGAGTGCGATTCTTGCAAAGTCTTCGAATGCAATGTTTTTCTTGATTTTGGCAATAGAGAACAACTGAACATTTGTTTCAGTCTAATAACGGAAACTTTCTAAAGTTGGTAGAATTGCTTTCTGAGTTTGATCCAGTTATTGAAGAACATATCAGGAGAGTTCAACGCGAGTCTGATAAATAGTCTGACTTATCTAAGCAATAATATATAAGATGACTTCATAAATTTGATGGAAAATGTAATTTTAAGCAAAATTGTCGAAATAATAAAAATCGCTAAATATTTTTCGATAATCGCCGATTGTACCCTAGATGTAAATGATATTGAACAGCTCTCGTTAATAGGAGTTGTCGGTTTTAACTCCATCCAAAATAAATATGAAATGGAAGAATTCTTTATTAGTGTTTTGAAGCTTGTGATTCAACTGGAGAGGGTTTGACAGAACTTATTCTGACACATTTGGAAAAGTTAGGTTTTGAGTTAAAGTGGCTTAGAGGACAAGGCTATGACAACGGAGCTAATATGAAAGGAGTAAGAAAGGGTGTACAAAATAAAATACTTGAAAAATATCCAAGGGCGTTTTATGTGCCCTGCACATGTCATTGTTTAAACCTAGTTGTGAATGATGCAGCGTCTTCTTCTACAGTGTTTTCTATTGTACAATAACTTTACACTTTTTTTTCTGGTTCTACAAAGCGTTGGGAAATGCTAAAAAAATGTATTTCACAATTAACTCTAAAACCATTGAGTGTTACTAGGTGATCAAGCAGAATAGATGCATTAAAACCTTTATGGTTTCAACTTTGCGAAATCTATGATGCATTATTCTAAGTAATAGAAGACGTCAACAGAGATGCAGAAACTAAAGTTAAAGCAAGACAGTTAGCAAAAAATATTAAAAATTATAAGTTTATATGCGGTGTAATTCTTTTATTTGAAATAAATTCAGTTTCAAAGCTATTGCAATCTGTAACTATAAATTTGTCAGATTGTGTAAGGATGTTATCAGAAACCATACAAAAAGTGAAAAGTTATAGAAAATCTGGATATGATCAGATGAAAATTGCTGCTAAAAAGATTGCAGTACAGAATTTCCTGCCGAAACTGAAGTTAGAGCCAGAAGGAAAAACATCAGTTTGACAATGAAGAAGATGTCGATGAACCCTTAACAGAAGAGAGTAAATTTAAAATAAAGTTTTTCAATTATATTCTGGACATTACCCTTAATACTCAGAATGAACTATTCACGCTTCTGGAAACCCATAGCAAAAATGTTGAGCTTTTATATGAGATTTTAAAACTCAAGGATTTAGATGAAAAAACACTAGAAAATTATTGTACCAGTCTCCAGTCAATAGTTTCATACTTTGTTAAGTCATACTGCGATTCATACCACGAAAGACAATATAACGCAATAAATGAAGATACTGTATCATTGTAACAATCCAACTGAGGATAAAAAGAAATGTAAAATCCTTAAAGGTACTAGTAATGTGTTTATGTTGTGTTACTTAACATCTAAATACTTTGTTGATTTTTAATCTGTATATATATTTTGTCAACTTAATATCTATAATTGTAATTTATAGAACACTGAAGAGGAACTGGAAACATGAAACCAGTTCGAAATGCATATGTAAAAATATAATAAAAGAATTCATTAACCTGATGCCGTAAGATAGTCTACCGAAAGAATAAGTCGGATTAAGGAGACAACCATTCACAAACGAATATACAGCTATAACCAGTAAATTCAATAGTTTCAGTTGAAAATGAATCAGATATAAATGCAAATGATCTTCAAGAAGAATATATGACAATTATGTGAAATATCCGGAATGCTATAATATTCTATGAAACCTTTAGATGTTTTAAATAATTTGTGCCAAAATAACTTAATTACTTTGTATCCGACTACTACTGTTGTAGCTCTGAGAATTTTATTAACACTCCCTGTCTCTGTAGCTAGTGGGAAGTTTTTCCAAATTAAAATTAATAAAACACTTCTTAAGAAGTTCAATAAACCAAACAAAACTTAAAAATCTATCATTAATTTCTATTGAATCTACATTGGCTGCAATTCTAAATTACACATCCCTAATTAACGAATTTGCTAAAGTTAAAGTTAGAAGAATAAAACTGTAGTAGACTGTTGTAGTTGATATCAATATTTTATAGTAGTTTATATTTTCAAAATAAAATTATTATTCGTACATTCTGTGCAGTTTAAAAAAAAATCACAATCGAAGGTTATTTTAAAGAAAAACATTTAAGGGGCTGCATTTTGAAGACTTGCATCATACTGAGAAAATCTATCTCATGGCCCTGAGTAAAACTCATCGTAAAAAAATAAAGTAAATCTTCTCACCCTACTATCAAGTTTTATACACTTGATAGTAGGGTGAGAAGATTTACTTTATTTTTTTAATGTTAAGGCTCAGAACCTAAAATGAAAGGATGACGTCTGGTCATTTTTAAAGATGTAAATGTTTACCTATTGTTATTTGTTTTTTATGAAGTGATTTCTTCAATACCAATGTAAAAGGTGTACTTCTATGATGCATGAAAAGTATTAATTGATAGACTCAAAAATGTAATATTTTTTGTAAATAGTCTAAACTTCTAATTTATAATTGGAAAAATATCCTGAGTTCATCATAAAAATTTTAATATAATCTCTTTCTAAACTACAATAAATTGATTTCGTATTTATTATTGGAAATAAGAATTGACCCTCAAAACTTTTTCTGATTCAATTAATAAATGACAACAGAATTTTAATATTCAATATATCACTGTTCATTTACTGTAGAATATTAACTGTAAAAAAAAAAAAACAAAAACAAAACAACTAGAAGCACTCAATTTATTGAGAAGTTTGTAGAAGAAAACTGTAAATTATTATTTTGTTGTTTGAATCTTTTCTTCTTCCAATGTTTCCACCTTTAATGATGTGTAAAATATGCATTAGATTTAAATGTGAATCAAAATAATGTCATTTAGATGAATGGAAAGCATTTTTAGCTGGCTGTGTTTTTGTTCATTCTTCGATTTCTTCCTTTTAATACATATTAAATTTCATTCAGGTAGTATTAAATATGGTATATATTACAAACTGTACTGTACAATAACTTAAAAACGTTGATATGAAGGTAAAATAGGATTTACTCCAGAGACAAGCTCATTTTTAAATTTATGCTAAATACATCAATTAATCATATATAAATAAATTATTTTCTAATTTAATTGTTATTTCTATATACAAGTAGGTTAAGTTTTGTCTTACTCCAGATTTCATTCTCCCTTTGATATCATTTGATCTAATAATACCAAATTATCAATGATAATGCAATAATAATCACAGAAAATTTCATTTATTTATCTGATACAGTTTGAAAAGTCTTGACTATAGAAAGGGAATTTCTGTTTTTGCTTTGTCTAAGAAAATATTGGAGATGAAATTTTTATAAAGTAAGTTTAAATAATATAAAAATAATTAGTTTTACAATTTTATTTAGTTTAAAATGAATTATTTTACAAAATACTACGAAATGAATGAATCTCACAAGACTTAACACATGTGAAAATACTACAATGTACATAAATGCTCAGAATATCAATAATTCTCTTAAAAGTCCCCACCCTTTCCAAAATTTCCACCTCCACTGTAACTACTTTGATAATTACCTCCTCCAAATCCACCTCTATTAGAAAAACCACCACCCCTTCCTCCACCAGCACCTCTGTTAAAACCACCCTGAAAACCTCTGTCTCCATCAGATCCATAACCTCCATATCCTCCTCCTCCTCCTCCCCCACCGCCACCTCCGTACCCTCCACTTCCATATCCACTTCCTCCACCTCCGCCTCTAGATCCATAGCCACCTCCAAATCCCCTATCACTGTTGCCACCACTAAATCCTCTGTCATTTCCACCTCCAAATCCTCGGTCATTTCCACCTCCACCAAAACCGCCTCCATTTCCACCGCCAAAACCTCCTCCATTTCCACCACCAAATCCTCTGTCATTTCCACCTCCACTGAATCCTCTATCATTGCCACCAAAATTTGAACGGTAATTTCCACCACCACCCATACTACTCCACCCTCGATAACCACTACTTCTATTAAATCCTCTAGAGTTATTTCCACTTCCAAATCTTTTGTTGTATCCACCACCACCACCACCACCTTGAAATTTGTTTCCTCCACCAGAAGAAAAATTTTGATTTCCTCCAAAATTATTGCGAAAACCTCCTCCATAGCCTCCTCCTCCTCCTCTTCCTCTTCCAGTATTGAAACTGCCTCCACCTCTTGTGGAACTCAATCGAGGTTGTTTTCTTGGAGGTCCTGAGGGCATGGGCCTAAAAAAACACAATAATAATTTTTTAATATTGAAACTTGTATATGAATGTAAAAATTTCAATAACTGAAATTACTTTGTATCAGGTTGTGAATGTGGAATTTAGACATTTCAATTTTTTTCTAGAAATGACTGCAAAAAATGTTCTGGAAGATTTGATGTGGTTATCTAAGTAGTATCACTAAATGAAATATGTGACAAATATTCTAAAATTGAAAGAAATTAATTAATTAATTTATAATTATTAAAGTTAACAAGAGCTGGCAAAATAAACACCTTCCTCCTGTCAAATTAATTAGTCTTACCACTTCAATAAAGAAATCTAGCTTTTCATTTGATATTATAATAGTAGATTAAGCTTATGCAGATTAATAGTTAACTTAGCATAAAATAAAATAAATTCAACATTTTCTAAAATTGTAGAATTTTGCAACTAATAAATAATAAAGGGGTATGAAAGATTAAAATAAAGAATGTAATACTTCATATAAAGAAACATGGTATGAAGTCTAAATCTAATATATAAGTTTACAAATTGACAGTTTTCAAAACTATTTTCATATTTTAAAAGATTAAATCAAGAAAAAGAATTCAAATAGCTAAAATAAATTAAGGATCATAAAAAAAAAAAAAAGAAAATTAACAATGATATTTAGAGAGAACAGAGAACAGATAAAAGTTGTCTTGGTAGATAATTATTTTCTTAAATCATTTTAAATGAATAAAATATTGATATAATTTCTAATACAGCTTAAAAATAATAGAAATAAGCAATATGGTTTAAAACTCTTCCATTCAGAATATATCATAAAATACAAATGAAATTGACATAACACATAAAAGAATAAAACTTATATAATTAATATAAGAAATAAGATTTATTGTAAAAATATATTTCAAAGATATATAGATTCCTACTATTAACAAATTTTTGACAACCAAACATTTTAAAATAATAATCAGAATTTGTTATAAAGAATTAGTTTTTCTTTATTTTAATCTATACTCAAATTGTTTCTACTATTTATTGATCACAAAATCTTATAAATTTAATATGAACAATATCTATAAATAATACTGAATTCAAAATATGACTTCACAACCATCTGAATAGGTAATGTTTTTTTAAATGTAAGAGGAATTGAATAAATTTTTACTGTAATTAACACTTATTTATCATTCAAAAATAATTTTCTGAAATTTGTTAAAATTAATAAAAATTTTAGGATAATATTAATTAAACATGATGGTTAGATAGTTAATACAGTTAATTTTGATTTAATAATCATAATTAAAATTGGATTTAATAAATAATGAACATATCTATTCATTAAGTTCATTCATATATTCATATATATTTCAGTTTTTTAGGATTTATACAATCCTAAAAAAACTGAAATATNTTTTTTTTTTTTTTTTTTTTTTTTTTTTTTTTTTTTTTTTTTTTTTTTTTTTTTTTTTTTTTTTTTTTTTTTTTTTTTTTTTTTTTTTTTTTTTTTTTTTTTTTTTTTTTTTTTTTTTTTTTTTTTTTTTTTTTTTTTTTTTTTTTTTTTTTTTTTTTTTTTTTTTTTTTTTTTTTTTTTTTTTTTTTTTTTTTTTTTTTTTTTTTTTTTTTTTTTTTTTTTTTTTTTTTTTTTTTTTTTTTTTTTTTTTTTTTTTTTTTTTTTTTTTTTTTTTTTTTTTTTTTTTTTTTTTTTTTTTTTTTTTTTTTTTTTTTTTTTTTTTTTTTTTTTTTTTTTTTTTTTTTTTTTTTTTTTTTTTTTTTTTTTTTTTTTTTTTTTTTTTTTTTTTTTTTTTTTTTTTTTTTTTTTTTTTTTTTTTTTTTTTTTTTTTTTTTTTTTTTTTTTTTTTTTTTTTTTTTTTTTTTTTTTTTTTTTTTTTTTTTTTTTTTTTTTTTTTTTTTTTTTTTTTTTTTTTTTTTTTTTTTTTTTTTTTTTTTTTTTTTTTTTTTTTTTTTTTTTTTTTTTTTTTTTTTTTTTTTTTTTTTTTTTTTTTTTTTTTTTTTTTTTTTTTTTTTTTTTTTTTTTTTTTTTTTTTTTTTTTTTTTTTTTTTTTTTTTTTTTTTTTTTTTTTTTTTTTTTTTTTTTTTTTTTTTTTTTTTTTTTTTTTTTTTTTTTTTTTTTTTTTTTTTTTTTTTTTTTTTTTTTTTTTTTTTTTTTTTTTTTTTTTTTTTTTTTTTTTTTTTTTTTTTTTTTTTTTTTTTTTTTTTTTTTTTTTTTTTTTTTTTTTTTTTTTTTTTTTTTTTTTTTTTTTTTTTTTTTTTTTTTTTTTTTTTTTTTTTTTTTTTTTTTTTTTTTTTTTTTTTTTTTTTTTTTTTTTTTTTTTTTTTTTTTTTTTTTTTTTTTTTTTTTTTTTTTTTTTTTTTTTTTTTTTTTTTTTTTTTTTTTTTTTTTTTTTTTTTTTTTTTTTTTTTTTTTTTTTTTTTTTTTTTTTTTTTTTTTTTTTTTTTTTTTTTTTTTTTTTTTTTTTTTTTTTTTTTTTTTTTTTTTTTTTTTTTTTTTTTTTTTTTTTTTTTTTTTTTTTTTTTTTTTTTTTTTTTTTTTTTTTTTTTTTTTTTTTTTTTTTTTTTTTTTTTTTTTTTTTTTTTTTTTTTTTTTTTTTTTTTTTTTTTTTTTTTTTTTTTTTTTTTTTTTTTTTTTTTTTTTTTTTTTTTTTTTTTTTTTTTTTTTTTTTTTTTTTTTTTTTTTTTTTTTTTTTTTTTTTTTTTTTTTTTTTTTTTTTTTTTTTTTTTTTTTTTTTTTTTTTTTTTTTTTTTTTTTTTTTTTTTTTTTTTTTTTTTTTTTTTTTTTTTTTTTTTTTTTTTTTTTTTTTTTTTTTTTTTTTTTTTTTTTTTTTTTTTTTTTTTTTTTTTTTTTTTTTTTTTTTTTTTTTTTTTTTTTTTTTTTTTTTTTTTTTTTTTTTTTTTTTTTTTTTTTTTTTTTTTTTTTTTTTTTTTTTTTTTTTTTTTTTTTTTTTTTTTTTTTTTTTTTTTTTTTTTTTTTTTTTTTTTTTTTTTTTTTTTTTTTTTTTTTTTTTTTTTTTTTTTTTTTTTTTTTTTTTTTTTTTTTTTTTTTTTTTTTTTTTTTTTTTTTTTTTTTTTTTTTTTTTTTTTTTTTTTTTTTTTTTTTTTTTTTTTTTTTTTTTTTTTTTTTTTTTTTTTTTTTTTTTTTTTTTTTTTTTTTTTTTTTTTTTTTTTTTTTTTTTTTTTTTTTTTTTTTTTTTTTTTTTTTTTTTTTTTTTTTTTTTTTTTTTTTTTTTTTTTTTTTTTTTTTTTTTTTTTTTTTTTTTTTTTTTTTTTTTTTTTTTTTTTTTTTTTTTTTTTTTTTTTTTTTTTTTTTTTTTTTTTTTTTTTTTTTTTTTTTTTTTTTTTTTTTTTTTTTTTTTTTTTTTTTTTTTTTTTTTTTTTTTTTTTTTTTTTTTTTTTTTTTTTTTTTTTTTTTTTTTTTTTTTTTTTTTTTTTTTTTTTTTTTTTTTTTTTTTTTTTTTTTTTTTTTTTTTTTTTTTTTTTTTTTTTTTTTTTTTTTTTTTTTTTTTTTTTTTTTTTTTTTTTTTTTTTTTTTTTTTTTTTTTTTTTTTTTTTTTTTTTTTTTTTTTTTTTTTTTTTTTTTTTTTTTTTTTTTTTTTTTTTTTTTTTTTTTTTTTTTTTTTTTTTTTTTTTTTTTTTTTTTTTTTTTTTTTTTTTTTTTTTTTTTTTTTTTTTTTTTTTTTTTTTTTTTTTTTTTTTTTTTTTTTTTTTTTTTTTTTTTTTTTTTTTTTTTTTTTTTTTTTTTTTTTTTTTTTTTTTTTTTTTTTTTTTTTTTTTTTTTTTTTTTTTTTTTTTTTTTTTTTTTTTTTTTTTTTTTTTTTTTTTTTTTTTTTTTTTTTTTTTTTTTTTTTTTTTTTTTTTTTTTTTTTTTTTTTTTTTTTTTTTTTTTTTTTTTTTTTTTTTTTTTTTTTTTTTTTTTTTTTTTTTTTTTTTTTTTTTTTTTTTTTTTTTTTTTTTTTTTTTTTTTTTTTTTTTTTTTTTTTTTTTTTTTTTTTTTTTTTTTTTTTTTTTTTTTTTTTTTTTTTTTTTTTTTTTTTTTTTTTTTTTTTTTTTTTTTTTTTTTTTTTTTTTTTTTTTTTTTTTTTTTTTTTTTTTTTTTTTTTTTTTTTTTTTTTTTTTTTTTTTTTTTTTTTTTTTTTTTTTTTTTTTTTTTTTTTTTTTTTTTTTTTTTTTTTTTTTTTTTTTTTTTTTTTTTTTTTTTTTTTTTTTTTTTTTTTTTTTTTTTTTTTTTTTTTTTTTTTTTTTTTTTTTTTTTTTTTTTTTTTTTTTTTTTTTTTTTTTTTTTTTTTTTTTTTTTTTTTTTTTTTTTTTTTTTTTTTTTTTTTTTTTTTTTTTTTTTTTTTTTTTTTTTTTTTTTTTTTTTTTTTTTTTTTTTTTTTTTTTTTTTTTTTTTTTTTTTTTTTTTTTTTTTTTTTTTTTTTTTTTTTTTTTTTTTTTTTTTTTTTTTTTTTTTTTTTTTTTTTTTTTTTTTTTTTTTTTTTTTTTTTTTTTTTTTTTTTTTTTTTTTTTTTTTTTTTTTTTTTTTTTTTTTTTTTTTTTTTTTTTTTTTTTTTTTTTTTTTTTTTTTTTTTTTTTTTTTTTTTTTTTTTTTTTTTTTTTTTTTTTTTTTTTTTTTTTTTTTTTTTTTTTTTTTTTTTTTTTTTTTTTTTTTTTTTTTTTTTTTTTTTTTTTTTTTTTTTTTTTTTTTTTTTTTTTTTTTTTTTTTTTTTTTTTTTTTTTTTTTTTTTTTTTTTTTTTTTTTTTTTTTTTTTTTTTTTTTTTTTTTTTTTTTTTTTTTTTTTTTTTTTTTTTTTTTTTTTTTTTTTTTTTTTTTTTTTTTTTTTTTTTTTTTTTTTTTTTTTTTTTTTTTTTTTTTTTTTTTTTTTTTTTTTTTTTTTTTTTTTTTTTTTTTTTTTTTTTTTTTTTTTTTTTTTTTTTTTTTTTTTTTTTTTTTTTTTTTTTTTTTTTTTTTTTTTTTTTTTTTTTTTTTTTTTTTTTTTTTTTTTTTTTTTTTTTTTTTTTTTTTTTTTTTTTTTTTTTTTTTTTTTTTTTTTTTTTTTTTTTTTTTTTTTTTTTTTTTTTTTTTTTTTTTTTTTTTTTTTTTTTTTTTTTTTTTTTTTTTTTTTTTTTTTTTTTTTTTTTTTTTTTTTTTTTTTTTTTTTTTTTTTTTTTTTTTTTTTTTTTTTTTTTTTTTTTTTTTTTTTTTTTTTTTTTTTTTTTTTTTTTTTTTTTTTTTTTTTTTTTTTTTTTTTTTTTTTTTTTTTTTTTTTTTTTTTTTTTTTTTTTTTTTTTTTTTTTTTTTTTTTTTTTTTTTTTTTTTTTTTTTTTTTTTTTTTTTTTTTTTTTTTTTTTTTTTTTTTTTTTTTTTTTTTTTTTTTTTTTTTTTTTTTTTTTTTTTTTTTTTTTTTTTTTTTTTTTTTTTTTTTTTTTTTTTTTTTTTTTTTTTTTTTTTTTTTTTTTTTTTTTTTTTTTTTTTTTTTTTTTTTTTTTTTTTTTTTTTTTTTTTTTTTTTTTTTTTTTTTTTTTTTTTTTTTTTTTTTTTTTTTTTTTTTTTTTTTTTTTTTTTTTTTTTTTTTTTTTTTTTTTTTTTTTTTTTTTTTTTTTTTTTTTTTTTTTTTTTTTTTTTTTTTTTTTTTTTTTTTTTTTTTTTTTTTTTTTTTTTTTTTTTTTTTTTTTTTTTTTTTTTTTTTTTTTTTTTTTTTTTTTTTTTTTTTTTTTTTTTTTTTTTTTTTTTTTTTTTTTTTTTTTTTTTTTTTTTTTTTTTTTTTTTTTTTTTTTTTTTTTTTTTTTTTTTTTTTTTTTTTTTTTTTTTTTTTTTTTTTTTTTTTTTTTTTTTTTTTTTTTTTTTTTTTTTTTTTTTTTTTTTTTTTTTTTTTTTTTTTTTTTTTTTTTTTTTTTTTTTTTTTTTTTTTTTTTTTTTTTTTTTTTTTTTTTTTTTTTTTTTTTTTTTTTTTTTTTTTTTTTTTTTTTTTTTTTTTTTTTTTTTTTTTTTTTTTTTTTTTTTTTTTTTTTTTTTTTTTTTTTTTTTTTTTTTTTTTTTTTTTTTTTTTTTTTTTTTTTTTTTTTTTTTTTTTTTTTTTTTTTTTTTTTTTTTTTTTTTTTTTTTTTTTTTTTTTTTTTTTTTTTTTTTTTTTTTTTTTTTTTTTTTTTTTTTTTTTTTTTTTTTTTTTTTTTTTTTTTTTTTTTTTTTTTTTTTTTTTTTTTTTTTTTTTTTTTTTTTTTTTTTTTTTTTTTTTTTTTTTTTTTTTTTTTTTTTTTTTTTTTTTTTTTTTTTTTTTTTTTTTTTTTTTTTTTTTTTTTTTTTTTTTTTTTTTTTTTTTTTTTTTTTTTTTTTTTTTTTTTTTTTTTTTTTTTTTTTTTTTTTTTTTTTTTTTTTTTTTTTTTTTTTTTTTTTTTTTTTTTTTTTTTTTTTTTTTTTTTTTTTTTTTTTTTTTTTTTTTTTTTTTTTTTTTTTTTTTTTTTTTTTTTTTTTTTTTTTTTTTTTTTTTTTTTTTTTTTTTTTTTTTTTTTTTTTTTTTTTTTTTTTTTTTTTTTTTTTTTTTTTTTTTTTTTTTTTTTTTTTTTTTTTTTTTTTTTTTTTTTTTTTTTTTTTTTTTTTTTTTTTTTTTTTTTTTTTTTTTTTTTTTTTTTTTTTTTTTTTTTTTTTTTTTTTTTTTTTTTTTTTTTTTTTTTTTTTTTTTTTTTTTTTTTTTTTTTTTTTTTTTTTTTTTTTTTTTTTTTTTTTTTTTTTTTTTTTTTTTTTTTTTTTTTTTTTTTTTTTTTTTTTTTTTTTTTTTTTTTTTTTTTTTTTTTTTTTTTTTTTTTTTTTTTTTTTTTTTTTTTTTTTTTTTTTTTTTTTTTTTTTTTTTTTTTTTTTTTTTTTTTTTTTTTTTTTTTTTTTTTTTTTTTTTTTTTTTTTTTTTTTTTTTTTTTTTTTTTTTTTTTTTTTTTTTTTTTTTTTTTTTTTTTTTTTTTTTTTTTTTTTTTTTTTTTTTTTTTTTTTTTTTTTTTTTTTTTTTTTTTTTTTTTTTTTTTTTTTTTTTTTTTTTTTTTTTTTTTTTTTTTTTTTTTTTTTTTTTTTTTTTTTTTTTTTTTTTTTTTTTTTTTTTTTTTTTTTTTTTTTTTTTTTTTTTTTTTTTTTTTTTTTTTTTTTTTTTTTTTTTTTTTTTTTTTTTTTTTTTTTTTTTTTTTTTTTTTTTTTTTTTTTTTTTTTTTTTTTTTTTTTTTTTTTTTTTTTTTTTTTTTTTTTTTTTTTTTTTTTTTTTTTTTTTTTTTTTTTTTTTTTTTTTTTTTTTTTTTTTTTTTTTTTTTTTTTTTTTTTTTTTTTTTTTTTTTTTTTTTTTTTTTTTTTTTTTTTTTTTTTTTTTTTTTTTTTTTTTTTTTTTTTTTTTTTTTTTTTTTTTTTTTTTTTTTTTTTTTTT
This sequence comes from Centruroides sculpturatus, assembly GCF_000671375.1. Lineage (NCBI taxonomy): Eukaryota > Metazoa > Arthropoda > Arachnida > Scorpiones > Buthidae > Centruroides > Centruroides sculpturatus. Next base: position 311,694 of record NW_019385149.1, on the reverse strand, counting down.
TTTTTTTTTTTTTTTTTTTTTTTTTTTTTTTTTTTTTTTTTTTTTTTTTTTTTTTTTTTTTTTTTTTTTTTTTTTTTTTTTTTTTTTTTTTTTTTTTTTTTTTTTTTTTTTTTTTTTTTTTTTTTTTTTTTTTTTTTTTTTTTTTTTTTTTTTTTTTTTTTTTTTTTTTTTTTTTTTTTTTTTTTTTTTTTTTTTTTTTTTTTTTTTTTTTTTTTTTTTTTTTTTTTTTTTTTTTTTTTTTTTTTTTTTTTTTTTTTTTTTTTTTTTTTTTTTTTTTTTTTTTTTTTTTTTTTTTTTTTTTTTTTTTTTTTTTTTTTTTTTTTTTTTTTTTTTTTTTTTTTTTTTTTTTTTTTTTTTTTTTTTTTTTTTTTTTTTTTTTTTTTTTTTTTTTTTTTTTTTTTTTTTTTTTTTTTTTTTTTTTTTTTTTTTTTTTTTTTTTTTTTTTTTTTTTTTTTTTTTTTTTTTTTTTTTTTTTTTTTTTTTTTTTTTTTTTTTTTTTTTTTTTTTTTTTTTTTTTTTTTTTTTTTTTTTTTTTTTTTTTTTTTTTTTTTTTTTTTTTTTTTTTTTTTTTTTTTTTTTTTTTTTTTTTTTTTTTTTTTTTTTTTTTTTTTTTTTTTTTTTTTTTTTTTTTTTTTTTTTTTTTTTTTTTTTTTTTTTTTTTTTTTTTTTTTTTTTTTTTTTTTTTTTTTTTTTTTTTTTTTTTTTTTTTTTTTTTTTTTTTTTTTTTTTTTTTTTTTTTTTTTTTTTTTTTTTTTTTTTTTTTTTTTTTTTTTTTTTTTTTTTTTTTTTTTTTTTTTTTTTTTTTTTTTTTTTTTTTTTTTTTTTTTTTTTTTTTTTTTTTTTTTTTTTTTTTTTTTTTTTTTTTTTTTTTGATAGGACTTAGAAAATATTGGGTCAAGGACCTTCGGTGGTCCCACGACAGGAAAGATGGACATCGGTCATCCGATATTGTCGTGACGTGGATATATTATCATCATCATTACTTTACAATTTACATTATCATTACTTTCTTTTGTTGAAATATAAGATGTACTCACATGTACTTATATTGTTTGTTTTATATTAAATATGTTATTCTTAAATCTAATGTCTCATCTTTGAGTACGATCGACACCTCATCACGACTTCACTACCCCTCCCACTCAATTACCACGCCATCCCTGACAATGAAGCCGATAAGTGGGGAGAAGCTCTCCGCTCTAACCCCCTCGGTTCACAATAACCCTCGGTAATAGAAATTTATATATCAAGATATACAGTAAAAACTGCTTAGGCAACCACCTGCATTCAACAAGCATCTGTCAAAACAGGCAAAAATTTCCAGCACGGAATAGTTTATACATAAAGTCTTTGTATAAGTTACCTGTATTAAACAACCATCTGTGTATCGCAACCGCTGGCATTGATTTTTGATCAGAAACAATATAAAACAACTGTAATAAGCAACCCCTTTTGCAAATATATCTGGTCTAAACTCTTGTTCAAACCCACCCCGGGCACTTTTCCCACCCTTGAAATTAGGTGCAGGTGTTAATGAATTAGTCTAGCAACAAAGGAAATTCATTTCAGTTTGTTTGAAATTGTCCAAAAAACGAAAGAAATGCAAAGTGCTGTCATTAGAAGATACTGTTAAAGTTATCAGAGAAAGTGAAAATGGTTTATCACAATGGCAATTAGCAGTGAAGTTTAACTGTGGGGAAAAATGAAATTTATTTTACTGTAGACCTACAGTATTTTCTTTAGGGCTATAAAATATTGTACATGATACAATTAATCAGCTGATCTCATCGTTTGATAAAATTTATTTTAGTTTTTTGAAGGTCATATACAGTACATGTGCAATAAATAGTTTCTGTATCAACCTACCTTATTTCCACGATATTTTTAGAAAAATAATATCCAAGTAATTTTCGCACGCAAAATATTCAAAAAACAATAAATGCATTAATGCAAAAATCAGTTTTTACTTCCTTTTTTGATTCTGCAATTTTCATTGCGGAATGTAATGAAATCATATAATGAGAAAAAATAGTAAAATTGTTTTATTATTAATTAATAATTTTTTATTGTACTTAAGATATTAAAAAATATAGTATTTTTAAAGTTAAAATAAGATTAAACTAATGAAAACCAAAACCGAAGTGGTGGAGAGATACCACGCGCTTCTATATCAATGATGTAATACACGTAACTGAAAATATACACATCTCAACGGAACAGATGATCTCTTGTAGCCAGAGATCAAACCAAATAATAGAATGAATTAACTATGTTTGTCATTAGGATGAAAATATAGTCTGTAGTTTTACTTGTTTTTTAAAAATGAACTGATATATTAATGAGTGAAATTTTGTCTTAATTAAAAAAATTTCATGTCTGCAACATGAATCTATGATCTTCACATTACTCAACCAACATTCTTTACTCACTTGTGCCACACAAAAACAGTGAATAATGAGACCAAGTTTTCATCAAATATACTTGCTTCACTGTTTGTGTAATTAAACTAAATTGATATTTAAATGAACTGTACTAAACCATATCTTTTTTTTTTAGCAAGCCCATTATGGATGGTCTGGTCCACAATTGGGTAGCCAGGTGGCAAGGGACAGAATCCAATATACCCAGACAGACCACCCCAAAAAAATTCCTGGAATTTTTTCAACCCATCCAGATCCAATCCTAGGACCCCCAACAGCAGTAAGCTGCCACCTTAACTGGTCAGCCACCCAGTTGACCAAAAAACCAAACCAGTTCATTAGAATAGCAGATTAACTGTTCTGCTTCTGGTTGCAAGACAGTCAAAACTGGTGATCTATTTTCAATGCAATACAGAAAATATGATTTATAATTTTTGTTTAATTTTTGTAAAAATTTATTTATTCAGTTTTTATAATTTTTCTGAACTGATTAGATTTTAATAGATATTAGACAGGACTTACTCTTATTCCTTCAGTATTTTGGAAAATAAAAGATAATTTTTTGATTATGACAGACCTATCAGAGCCACATGGAATACAGTGTATATGGTTATTAAGTTTTGACAGTTGCAGAACAACTGTTTCTATTAATTACACCATTATTTAAGTAGATTGTAATAATGAAAATATAATAAAATATATTTATCAATATTTTTTATGTTTTTATTTTTTAATGTGATTATATTTTACTATCAGAAGACAGACAGAATTTATTTACATTTTCTCATTTTAAGTATCTAAAACTTATGTTAATTCATATTAATTTATCATCTTTAACATTAGATTAAAAAATGAATAAGAATATTTCATACCATCTATCTAATTGAACAACTCCATTTACCAATTCTATCCTATTACAACCAAACAATAGAAGATGAAGAGGTGTCACCATAGTCATTTGTTTACAAGAAACCGCTCTGGTACGAATCTAGAATATAAAATATATAGGTTTAATTAAAATTTAATGTCAAAGTAAATTTAAATTTATATAAAAATATATTAAAAAATTTTAAAATAATATACCAAGTTTTACAATAACATTGATTTTTAATGTTTACAACTCAAGTTAAAAATCAAATTACATTGGAAATGATGTTAATAGTAAGAGAACTTTTGCATTCATTCACTAACCATCTAATCAAAAAGTACTTTTAGCATTATTATTTACACAGAATTATTATACGTATACAGAATTCCTACTTAAATTTTTGTTTTAATTTCTACGAATTTCCCTGACCCTCGCATCCATTACATTATGACGTACTGACAAAACAAAACAGCATTTAATTTACTATGCACTTATGCTAATGCTTCTCCAACTTTTTAATTATTTATTTTTCTAATTAACAATTACATATTTTTTATAATTGCCAAATTATTAAAACTAAAAATAAAATGTTTTATTAAATTAAGTAGTTTATTCTATTATTAATCCACAACCACAAATCTACATGATTTTGAAAAAAGCCATTATTTATTAAATTTATCCCATAATAAGTTTCCTGAACTTTATAAAATATTAATAAACTTGAAAAATGATAAATAATACCATTTAAATTAAAATTATTTATCATTTTTTGTATTTTGTAAATTTTTGGGGAATTTTGTCTTGAAAATATTCAGCACCCCTTTTCATAAGTTTGTGTTGCACCACATTACTTCTTGCTGCCTGTAGACAGTTACACTTAGTCAAGTATATTGTCAGCAAAAAGAAACCAAGGAGGAAAATTCCCTGACTTTTTCTGAACACCAATGAAAATACCCAATTTTTCCTGACTTTCCAGGTGCATAGGAACCCTGCATATAATTTTACAGCTAGTGAAGTTAAAAATAAAAGTACGTACACGGATAAAATAATTTTANTTTTCTGATTCAATTAATAAATGACAACAGAATTTTAATATTCAATATATCACTGTTCATTTACTGTAGAATATTAACTGTAAAAAAAAAAAAACAAAAACAAAACAACTAGAAGCACTCAATTTATTGAGAAGTTTGTAGAAGAAAACTGTAAATTATTATTTTGTTGTTTGAATCTTTTCTTCTTCCAATGTTTCCACCTTTAATGATGTGTAAAATATGCATTAGATTTAAATGTGAATCAAAATAATGTCATTTAGATGAATGGAAAGCATTTTTAGCTGGCTGTGTTTTTGTTCATTCTTCGATTTCTTCCTTTTAATACATATTAAATTTCATTCAGGTAGTATTAAATATGGTATATATTACAAACTGTACTGTACAATAACTTAAAAACGTTGATATGAAGGTAAAATAGGATTTACTCCAGAGACAAGCTCATTTTTAAATTTATGCTAAATACATCAATTAATCATATATAAATAAATTATTTTCTAATTTAATTGTTATTTCTATATACAAGTAGGTTAAGTTTTGTCTTACTCCAGATTTCATTCTCCCTTTGATATCATTTGATCTAATAATACCAAATTATCAATGATAATGCAATAATAATCACAGAAAATTTCATTTATTTATCTGATACAGTTTGAAAAGTCTTGACTATAGAAAGGGAATTTCTGTTTTTGCTTTGTCTAAGAAAATATTGGAGATGAAATTTTTATAAAGTAAGTTTAAATAATATAAAAATAATTAGTTTTACAATTTTATTTAGTTTAAAATGAATTATTTTACAAAATACTACGAAATGAATGAATCTCACAAGACTTAACACATGTGAAAATACTACAATGTACATAAATGCTCAGAATATCAATAATTCTCTTAAAAGTCCCCACCCTTTCCAAAATTTCCACCTCCACTGTAACTACTTTGATAATTACCTCCTCCAAATCCACCTCTATTAGAAAAACCACCACCCCTTCCTCCACCAGCACCTCTGTTAAAACCACCCTGAAAACCTCTGTCTCCATCAGATCCATAACCTCCATATCCTCCTCCTCCTCCTCCCCCACCGCCACCTCCGTACCCTCCACTTCCATATCCACTTCCTCCACCTCCGCCTCTAGATCCATAGCCACCTCCAAATCCCCTATCACTGTTGCCACCACTAAATCCTCTGTCATTTCCACCTCCAAATCCTCGGTCATTTCCACCTCCACCAAAACCGCCTCCATTTCCACCGCCAAAACCTCCTCCATTTCCACCACCAAATCCTCTGTCATTTCCACCTCCACTGAATCCTCTATCATTGCCACCAAAATTTGAACGGTAATTTCCACCACCACCCATACTACTCCACCCTCGATAACCACTACTTCTATTAAATCCTCTAGAGTTATTTCCACTTCCAAATCTTTTGTTGTATCCACCACCACCACCACCACCTTGAAATTTGTTTCCTCCACCAGAAGAAAAATTTTGATTTCCTCCAAAATTATTGCGAAAACCTCCTCCATAGCCTCCTCCTCCTCCTCTTCCTCTTCCAGTATTGAAACTGCCTCCACCTCTTGTGGAACTCAATCGAGGTTGTTTTCTTGGAGGTCCTGAGGGCATGGGCCTAAAAAAACACAATAATAATTTTTTAATATCTTAAATTTAATATTTTAAAAAACAAATTATCTTTATTCTTTGTTTAATTCTGTATAAAAAATCTCTGATTTGTTTTATTTGGAATTAATTTGAAATATTTTTGGGGATTTTGAATTTAAATTGTTAATAGTATTAAATATTCAAGTTACAAAAGTGATGTTTCAAACTACAAATTTATAAATATAAAAACACAAAATGTTTGTTTTATAATAACAGTAATTACACTAAGCAATTTATATTTTTACAAAAAAGCTCAATTTTAATTAATCAAAATCAATCATTTGAATTTTAAAATTACAACTTACATTTTATCATCAGTAGAATCTGAGTTACATTTTCCAAATTGTGCAGCATTCAAATTACATAATTTCTTCACAATATCTATTAGTTGGCCTATTTCTGCAGGAATGTCTGCTAAAATTTCTGGATCACTAGCTACATTCATCACTGCTGTTTCAACAGCTGGTTGCAATGCTACAATCTTGGCAGCTACAGCTGGTGCCATCTTCAAGTTAATCCTTAAAATATAGATTTATATTGAATATATATGATTTTAAAAAAATTTACTTACTTTTAAAATCATTTATTTTCAAGACCAATTGTTATTTTAAATAAAAACTTAATAGAAGCCAAACTTTAAGCAATGCCATAACTCATTACCCATTTACAGTGTCTTGATAAATATTAGATTGGGCATGTTAATAATAACTTTCATTTTGCAGTTAGTTGTTACTTATATCATTTTTCCATTACTTATTTCCAATAAAGTAAACCTTATATTATTGGTTATAAAGCAGCATCAATGAAACCAGTTCTAAATCACAGGAATAATTTTCTCATTATGAAAAAATTGCATTTTGATAAAATAATTTATAAAGCTAGAACTATATTGTAATATTCAGTCTACGTTTATTGTCCTATTCTAAATTTGCATATCTCAAATGATGAATAATACACTCAAAATTCATATACACTGATGTGCAAAACTTAAGGATAATGTGGTGTAAGATATTTATGACAGGAAAAACAAGGAGAATTTCCCATATATGGATTGTAGGTTGCATTGCAAATGGTATCAAACTGCAAACAGTGTGAGAAAAGGTACAGAGTGGGCAACATGGACGACAATTGAGAATTGTGTGAAATCAGAAAATGTACCCATGTGTTAGTCCAGAAATAGTGTGTGTGATCACCCTGTACTTGCAAGACATGCATCACAATGCAAATGCATGCTGAGAATGAGGTTATCAAGAAGTGACTGGGGTATGGCTTTCCATTCTTGGACCAGTGCTTCCGTGAGCTCAGGAATGGACCTTGGAGCCATTTGACAACATGCAATCTACCCGCCAAGCATGTCCCATGCATGCTCTGTTGGGTTCAAGTCTGGCGAGCGACTGGGCCAATCAAATCGTCTGATATCTTTTGTTTCGAGGTACTCATCCACTACGCCTGCTTGATGGGGACAAGCATTATCATTTATCAGAATGAACTCAATGCCCGCCCGCTGCACCTAGAAAGAGATGAACATATTGGTCCAGGATGGCATCCCAATACACCGTACCTGTGATCGAACCCCATGGGAAGACATGCAAGGGAGTATGAGACTCCAGGATAATGCCATCCCACACTATGACTCCTCCACCTCTGTACTAGTCCAGTTCAGTAATGTTCTCTGGATGGAACCGTGTCCCAGGTTCTCTCCAGATGAAGACACGTCATGAATCACTGCTGAGACTAAACCTGGATTCATCTGTAAACAAGATATGACTCCATTGCTCCTGGGTCCATGTGTGATGTCCCCTGGAACAATTCAAATGAGCTCTTCTTTGCACTTGATTTAACGAAACATATCTTGCTGGTCTTCTGGCTTACAGGTGTTCCTCAGCTAACCGTCTGTAAACCTTGAAATGTTGGTCCCTGTAGCAGCTGCAAGATCTCTAGTGAGATCCGAAGTGGTGCTGTGTCTATTGTGTCTGGCTGTTAGTAAGTAATGGTCCTCTTGGCTAGTGGTACACCTTGGAAGACCTCCACCACACCTCCAAGTGACATTTTCACCCTGCTGGAATATTTGCCAGACCCTTAAGATGACACTTCCATTTGGGTCTGACCACTCTCCAGTCATCCAACAATTCATCTACGCATAAAATCATCCAAATGGTGTCTCTGCACCATTCTCCTACACATACACTACCAGTATGGCCAACAACACTGCTGTGTTGCAATGAACATAACTATTACTGCACGCGGCACATATCTGACTACAACAAGTGTTTAAAGTGCCACCAAGCAGTAGGTTCATGGATCAATTGTGACACACAGTCAAGGATTTGAACTAGGAAACACTACATGCACTTACCAGTGTTTCCCAACATGTTTTCTATGTAAATGCACATTATCCTTTTGCATATGAGGTATTTACATAAATTACATAAGCAACACAAAATTGCAGAAAATTCCTTTTTATATACATTGTCTGTCTGGAAAGTTCTGGGACTGATTTGTTTATCAAAGAGACAAGTAACGTTATGTATCTGATTACTGTCTAATCTTTTAGTTAAAACTTTCATGTTTAGACAAGAAAGTTTTCAGAATTCTGTTGTCAGTTCTTTCTATATACTGTACTTGTAAAAGTTATTTTTGTCTTTTTTGTTTGTCAAAAAATTAGTGATGGAACAAAGAAAAGTAATTGTAAACAGCTACAATACCATGAAAATTCTGTATAGAGATGATTGTTTAGCTTGTTCAAAGGTGTTTGTGTGAGTGCAAAGGATTATTTCAATAAAGAGGCAATTGCTTGATGATGATGCAAGGGAAGATCGTCTGACAACAAGTTTGGCAGATATGAACATTGAAAAGATTTGTGATCTGCTCTCAGCAGGCACAACTGTGACTTCTTGCTTCTACCTTGGTGTGCTGAAAAATGGAAAGCAAAGATTTTTTCCCCTTCTCTATGACAATGTGCAGTCCATTCAGTTGGAATTGTGCAGCAGCTTTTAGCTTTGAAAACAAGTCCTCATGCTTGTTCACTCATAATATCTGCCAGATCTTGTGCCATGTGCATTTTTCTTCTTTCCACAACTCAAGATGCACATGAAAGGTAAACAGTATGATGATTTCAAAGACCTTCAAACTAAACTAATACGTGACATGGGAATTGAAGATTATAGAAAGAATTTTCAAATAGCTTTCAGTGGTTCTATGAATGTTGTGTACACAGGGTAAGTCAAAATTATGTGAACAATCTTGGGTGAGTCAAAATTATGTAAACACTATTTGAGAGAAAGCATTTACTCAAAGTTTGCATTATACAGAGTCTCAATCTGACCACCAGCACAATTAATGCACTCAAACCAACGTTCAACGGTACAATTTAGTGCCAGAACACCGGAGATTGGGGAGGCCATAACAACAGTCCATCGTGACCAATCAAAATAGAAAACAAAACAAAATTAAGATGTTTCATTAATAATGTTTAATTAAAAATTAAGATTGTTCACATAATTTTGACTCACCCTGTATATATATATGTGAGAAATCAGACACACTTATGAGAACTTACAGTAATAGAAGTCATATAGAATTTTTCTTTTGTCATTATTTCCCTTAATTCTCCCATTTTCACCCCTTTGCCCGGGAAACTGACCTTGTGACCCCAGGCCTGGTACTGCGTCACTTAGAAAGGTGACATCCTGTGCAGACGGAAGCATCCAAGGCGACCGCGGAAGAACTCCCCTCTTCCCAGGAGTTAGCAAGTTCGCCCGAGCTTAAAGTATCTGCAGTGTGCAAGTAATTAACCATGTTACTGTAGGGAGTAACCTTGTAGGTGACCTTTTTGTTTACTCTGGGTAGACCATACGATGAGAAATTATATCACGTTTCTGAGGATGGCCAGTCATCTCCCCAGGTGATGACGAATTTAATACTAATTGGTCAAAAGATGTCTCTATAACGTCGTCACCCATGACAGGGAGATGGTAATAAATCTGGAGAACTGTCAAATTCAAGTAAACAACACTCGCTGCAAAGACAATTACGTCAACGAAATCCCAGATATTTCCCACGGGGAATGGGTATAAAAGGGATCGCTCTCACACCTCTGGGCGATCGTCGAGGCACGAAACCAAGGATCGGACTCTTCAAGCCTTCTCTGCCTCTGGATACTTTGCAGCTTCTGATCGCCGCTCCAAATGAGGTAAAGACTTAGAATATTTTTGCTTCCCTCTCTTTCATTATACCCGGGACTTAGAAAATGTTCGCTACCTTTTTAGGTTAGAACTTAGGAAATAGTCGCTATTTTTTTTTTTTTTTTTTTTTTGATAGGACTTAGAAAATATTGGGTCAAGGACCTTCGGTGGTCCCACGACAGGAAAGATGGACATCGGTCATCCGATATTGTCGTGACGTGGATATATTATCATCATCATTACTTTACAATTTACATTATCATTACTTTTTTTTGTTGAAATATAAGATGTACTCACATGTACTTATATTGTTTGTTTTATATTAAATATGTTATTCTTAAATCTAATGTCTCATCTTTGAGTACGATCGACACCTCATCACGACTTCACTACCCCTCCCACTCAATTACCACGCCATCCCTGACAACGAAGCCGATAAGTGGGGAGAAGCTCTCCGCTCTAACCCCCTCGGTTCACAATAACCCTCGGTAATAGAAATTTATATATCAAGATATACAGTAAAAACTGCTTAGGCAACCACCTGCATTCAACAAGCATCTGTCAAAACAGGCAAAAATTTCCAGCACGGAATAGTTTATACATAAAGTCTTTGTATAAGTTACCTGTATTAAACAACCATCTGTGTATCGCAACCGCTGGCATTGATTTTTGATCAGAAACAATATAAAACAACTGTAATAAGCAACCCCTTTTGCAAATATATCTGGTCTAAACTCTTGTTCAAACCCACCCCGGGCACTTTTCCCACCCTTGAAATTAGGTGCAGGTGTTAATGAATTAGTCTAGCAACAAAGGAAATTCATTTCAGTTTGTTTGAAATTGTCCAAAAAACGAAAGAAATGCAAAGTGCTGTCATTAGAAGATACTGTTAAAGTTATCAGAGAAAGTGAAAATGGTTTATCACAATGGCAATTAGCAGTGAAGTTTAACTGTGGGGAAAAATGAAATTTATTTTACTGTAGACCTACAGTATTTTCTTTAGGGCTATAAAATATTGTACATGATACAATTAATCAGCTGATCTCATCGTTTGATAAAATTTATTTTAGTTTTTTGAAGGTCATATACAGTACATGTGCAATAAATAGTTTCTGTATCAACCTACCTTATTTCCACGATATTTTTAGAAAAATAATATCCAAGTAATTTTCGCACGCAAAATATTCAAAAAACAATAAATGCATTAATGCAAAAATCAGTTTTTACTTCCTTTTTTGATTCTGCAATTTTCATTGCGGAATGTAATGAAATCATATAATGAGAAAAAATAGTAAAATTGTTTTATTATTAATTAATAATTTTTTATTGTACTTAAGATATTAAAAAATATAGTATTTTTAAAGTTAAAATAAGATTAAACTAATGAAAACCAAAACCGAAGTGGTGGAGAGATACCACGCGCTTCTATATCAATGATGTAATACACGTAACTGAAAATATACACATCTCAACGGAACAGATGATCTCTTGTAGCCAGAGATCAAACCAAATAATAGAATGAATTAACTATGTTTGTCATTAGGATGAAAATATAGTCTGTAGTTTTACTTGTTTTTTAAAAATGAACTGATATATTAATGAGTGAAATTTTGTCTTAATTAAAAAAATTTCATGTCTGCAACATGAATCTATGATCTTCACATTACTCAACCAACATTCTTTACTCACTTGTGCCACACAAAAACAGTGAATAATGAGACCAAGTTTTCATCAAATATACTTGCTTCACTGTTTGTGTAATTAAACTAAATTGATATTTAAATGAACTGTACTAAACCATATCTTTTTTTTTTAGCAAGCCCATTATGGATGGTCTGGTCCACAATTGGGTAGCCAGGTGGCAAGGGACAGAATCCAATATACCCAGACAGACCACCCCAAAAAAATTCCTGGAATTTTTTCAACCCATCCAGATCCAATCCTAGGACCCCCAACAGCAGTAAGCTGCCACCTTAACTGGTCAGCCACCCAGTTGACCAAAAAACCAAACCAGTTCATTAGAATAGCAGATTAACTGTTCTGCTTCTGGTTGCAAGACAGTCAAAACTGGTGATCTATTTTCAATGCAATACAGAAAATATGATTTATAATTTTTGTTTAATTTTTGTAAAAATTTATTTATTCAGTTTTTATAATTTTTCTGAACTGATTAGATTTTAATAGATATTAGACAGGACTTACTCTTATTCCTTCAGTATTTTGGAAAATAAAAGATAATTTTTTGATTATGACAGACCTATCAGAGCCACATGGAATACAGTGTATATGGTTATTAAGTTTTGACAGTTGCAGAACAACTGTTTCTATTAATTACACCATTATTTAAGTAGATTGTAATAATGAAAATATAATAAAATATATTTATCAATATTTTTTATGTTTTTATTTTTTAATGTGATTATATTTTACTATCAGAAGACAGACAGAATTTATTTACATTTTCTCATTTTAAGTATCTAAAACTTATGTTAATTCATATTAATTTATCATCTTTAACATTAGATTAAAAAATGAATAAGAATATTTCATACCATCTATCTAATTGAACAACTCCATTTACCAATTCTATCCTATTACAACCAAACAATAGAAGATGAAGAGGTGTCACCATAGTCATTTGTTTACAAGAAACCGCTCTGGTACGAATCTAGAATATAAAATATATAGGTTTAATTAAAATTTAATGTCAAAGTAAATTTAAATTTATATAAAAATATATTAAAAAATTTTAAAATAATATACCAAGTTTTACAATAACATTGATTTTTAATGTTTACAACTCAAGTTAAAAATCAAATTACATTGGAAATGATGTTAATAGTAAGAGAACTTTTGCATTCATTCACTAACTATCTAATCAAAAAGTACTTTTAGCATTATTATTTACACAGAATTATTATACGTATACAGAATTCCTACTTAAATTTTTGTTTTAATTTCTACGAATTTCCCTGACCCTCGCATCCATTACATTATGACGTACTGACAAAACAAAACAGCATTTAATTTACTATGCACTTATGCTAATGCTTCTCCAACTTTTTAATTATTTATTTTTCTAATTAACAATTACATATTTTTTATAATTGCCAAATTATTAAAACTAAAAATAAAATGTTTTATTAAATTAAGTAGTTTATTCTATTATTAATCCACAACCACAAATCTACATGATTTTGAAAAAAGCCATTATTTATTAAATTTATCCCATAATAAGTTTCCTGAACTTTATAAAATATTAATAAACTTGAAAAATGATAAATAATACCATTTAAATTAAAATTATTTATCATTTTTTGTATTTTGTAAATTTTTGGGGAATTTTGTCTTGAAAATATTCAGCACCCCTTTTCATAAGTTTGTGTTGCACCACATTACTTCTTGCTGCCTGTAGACAGTTACACTTAGTCAAGTATATTGTCAGCAAAAAGAAACCAAGGAGGAAAATTCCCTGACTTTTTCTGAACACCAATGAAAATACCCAATTTTTCCTGACTTTCCAGGTGCATAGGAACCCTGCATATAATTTTACAGCTAGTGAAGTTAAAAATAAAAGTACGTACACGGATAAAATAATTTTATAAATTTTTCTCAACAAAAAATAATCTTACCTTTTCTCCAAAAACAAAAAATGGACTAGGAAAAGAACTGGGAAGATTTGTGCAATTCACTGACGATTTATGAATTAAAGCTGCTTTTCCTTCTGTAGTAAGAACTTTCCTTTTCTCTTTATGATAGCAGACATTAGGATAATATCCCATTACCAGTAAAGCAACCAACTGTAATGATTAATTTTATAAATAAAATACACTGTATGTAATATATTAGCCTGAATATAATGCAATATTAAAATTTTAAACTTAGAAATCTGTCTGCTTATTATCTGAAATTTTTAACATTGATTATTATTGCTTTTGTATAGATAATGATGTTTGTATTTTTCATAGTATTTAAAATTACGAATTGAAAATATTTAAACAGGATAAAAATGTTTCAAAAACTATTTTATTCCATTCTTCCTTATTTACCACAAGTTTTAAATGAAATAAATGCCATCTAAATTTGGTTATACATTTTAAAAAATTATTCTAAGACTGACTTCATTCATATATTATTGAAATAAATAATGTAATTTCTTGCAGATAATCCAACAGGATACACCTTAAAGAAACTTGTTAGAACATGAAAAATACCTTTGCATAATTGCACTGGATAACTTATAACTGATTCATTGAGAGCAGTTTAAACATTAATAAAGTCTTGTTTCTCTATTTCATTACATCATAAATGCAATTATTAAAAAAAGAAGAAATAAATAAAAAATGGGAATACTGAGAGGAAATCTAACCCTTGTGTGGCCAAGATACAAATGACAGAATATCATCATCATCCAATCAAAAATATTTTATCCCTTGGAAATCAACTTGTTTAAAGCAAAGACACACCTCATATAATAAAATAGTCAAAGCAGAGAGACAAAGATGTTTTCTGAACAGAAAATGAACTTTAATAAATTAAACAAACAATTATTTTATTATGACATTGTCACAATGCTGGGCTACAATTTTTAATCATATTTTTAATTTATTTATTTTAAAATATATGCTCTCCACTTTCAAATTAGCAGTGTTTTGCCCCTGTACATCATACTTTTACTTTAGCAATTGAGTCATGCCAGTCATGTATCGAACTTCTTTGATAAAAAAATTTTTTAATTCAAATTACACAATTTCCAGTTTGCATTGGTAGTTCATATATATCTAACTCCATTCTTGAGATTAAGGAAAGACAGACAAATGGATGGATGACAGTGGGAATTTATAGGTCTACAATATTTCAACTTCAGCCCAATAACAGAAAAAAAGAAAATTATTTATTACCAAAAAAGAGCTAAAAACAGAGTTCAACACTACTCATCATCTCTGTTTCTGCATGCAGCATAAGCCAATTAGAACAATCATTTGCAAATATCATTCAAACATCACCAGGATCATTATATTATTCAAATAATGTGGCAGAAAAGAGGACACTATGCAACACAACCAATTTATAAATATTTTTTGATGTAAGAAAACATTCTAAATTGTACTATAAAACTCAAAAATTATAAGAATCATTGCTATAACTAAGCAAATAATCATATTTATTTTATAACTTTACATTTATAGATGCCATTATTTTATTTAACTGTCTAAATGTATCGTTGTTCAGGAAAAGGATACTGAAGAGTGACAGAAATGTGTTTTCTGCTATAAATATTTTTAAGCAGGAAACATCCAATGTATTCCTACCTTCAGTCTATCCAACAGAATGTCTCAATTACTGTTTAGAAAGTGTTACACAAAAATATATCAGTTTAATTAACATAAAACTAATTTCTAAAAGTTTAGAAAATGAATAAAATTAAAATTGTGCAATTATATTAGCCTATTCTTTTAAATGTATATAATTGTTTTTAGCAATGAAAAGAGCAGAATTTATAGCTTATTATGATGATGCCATATCATAGGTTAACTACCAAAGTTCTCTAAAATGATATTATATAGAGATAATCAAAAGAAATTTATCAGCTTTTAAGATATATATTCAAACAAGAATGTCTAATAATATCAATTAAAGCATGGATGGAACGTAAAAAAACTGCATGAGAGAGAACTAACAACAAGATATAAGTATACATGACTTTGGGGTTTCAAAAGAAAGAGGAAAAAAATTGCAATTGCAGAAGAATATGTCTGCAGTACCCTTAGAAAACACAAAATATTTTTATATTTTCTAAAACTGATCTTAGTAACAGACAAAAAGGCTATTTAATGCATTTATAATTGCAATTTTAAAAATGGCATATAACCTTCATTTTCTTTCAAACTGCTTTTTAAACAAATAATCTATGGGTTAACAGCACAAAATTACAGTACTATAAATTATTATTTAATTAAACATATGTAAAATAAAATAAGTTTTTATTAACTTATTGCATATTTCCAAGGAAGAAATCCAAGCATTAAAATTATCATTATATCATTAGGATTTTGATATTAAAATAAGTTGGATAAATACTGTACACTTATGAAAAGAATGACAATTATAGTAAGAAAATATTCTAAAATCTATAAAGTATGTAAGAAAGAAAAAATAATCATTGGCTTTAAACCAAAACAATAATATTTTTGTTTATAATGCCAATACAACAATTGGTATAATTTAAACAGAGTAAATATTAACTTTAGAATGATCAAACTTGAAAACATTCAACGCAATTATACATAATGTGGTTAATCTAGTCAAACCTCATGAACTGATTTCAAACAAATCAGTTCATAAACAGAATTTCAAATTCATAATTGCACCAGTTGATGAACAAGCTACTTGACAAAAACTGGCCACAGATTAGAGAGACAGATGGTCAACTCCTGTACAGTACTTCTTATATTAAAGAAAGTCAACAGTTGACCAACCAAGACAGGACTACTGTGTGACCATAGGGTTGGCACCTCTTTAGTGTCTTGTCAGAACTGACACCATCGTGTCCCAACATAACGATTTTGCTCGGCTAAGAGGTCAGCAGATCACAGGAATGCGTCATTTTCACCATTGAGAAAGTGTAAATGGAGATTTTCTCAGGTAGCCGATGACAATAATTATCGAATAGAACAAGTGTGATGAAATTGATGACTGATTTGTGTTAAAGTTGAATTCTCACATTTCCCTGTACTTCCTATATTAAAGAAAGTCAACAGCCTGACCAAGACAGGACTACTGATTCAAAAATTAGTGGCGCTGAGTGGCATCACAACAGAAATCATCAATGACATTGCTATTTAAATTACATTTCAGTGCACTTGCAGGAAATTTATTACTTCTGTTTTTTTGGTACACACTGTAGAAGAATTTAAATTAATTGATTAAAACCACATTAATTGGCATTCATGTAGTGTAAATTTCATCCAAGAATTCATGTGTAAAGGATAAAATGAATGAAACTGTCTTTCTTATTTATAACTTTATTCCATTGGTATGTTAGAACATACCAATGGAATAAAGAATGCATTAATAAATAATAGAACACATTGCATTTCTAAGCATTTTTAAGAATGAAATACTGCTAAGGTAAAAAAGACTTTATTTTGGGGTCAGTAAAGGATTAATCCATTTTATATTGTTTCTTATGGGAAGATTTGTTTAGGTTTTCAAACAACTTTTAGGAATGAATTAGGTTTGAAAACCGAGATTTGACTGTTTAAAAATTTAACCAATTCAAAAATATTCATTAGATTTAAAACAAATTTGTTACAATAGCATCTTTTATATTCATAGTTTCATCATAAGGTACCTGAAAATATTTATTCTATGAATTTAAAATAGTACCTGCTTCTTATACTAATAGAATTTATAATTGCTGCTTAGAATTAAGACTAAAACTTAAAAAAGAAATTTTATATCAACATCAATAAAGAAACAAATAAAAATGTTAACACTTACCATGTCAAGTTTTGCATCAGGACCATTAAAAACATAATACTGTTCGGCAGTACTACCTTCAGGAAAACCAGCAGATGATAATAATTCTTTCAATTGATTCTACAAAAATATATATTATTACATACATACATATAATTCATTACTGCATAACTTAAATATAAATAAAAAAAAGTGAAAATTACCTTTGCATCATAAGTTACTCTTAAAGTTGGAAGAGATAAAGAATATTGTTCACAAAATGCCATTTCTGCTTGTTCACCTTGCATATGAGACTCTTCCCACTGAATAAATGCATTTAACATAGTTACATGATCACTCCATCTATCTCCACAAAAACGTCGATGTACCCAGGCCAATCTCTTTGGAAAAGGTGTATCAAAAGGTTCAGGAAATGTACTGCTGTGGGCTGCTATTGTGCATAAAGGATCGCCCAGTCTAAAAATTCATTAAAAATAATTGGTTTTTTTAAATATAAATCATAAATATGAANCCTATTACAACCAAACAATAGAAGATGAAGAGGTGTCACCATAGTCATTTGTTTACAAGAAACCGCTCTGGTACGAATCTAGAATATAAAATATATAGGATCTTTGAGTACGATCGACACCTCATCACGACTTCACTACCCCTCCCACTCAATTACCACGCCATCCCTGACAATGAAGCCGATAAGTGGGGAGAAGCTCTCCGCTCTAACCCCCTCGGTTCACAATAACCCTCGGTAATAGAAATTTATATATCAAGATATACAGTAAAAACTGCTTAGGCAACCACCTGCATTCAACAAGCATCTGTCAAAACAGGCAAAAATTTCCAGCACGGAATAGTTTATACATAAAGTCTTTGTATAAGTTACCTGTATTAAACAACCATCTGTGTATCGCAACCGCTGGCATTGATTTTTGATCAGAAACAATATAAAACAACTGTAATAAGCAACCCCTTTTGCAAATATATCTGGTCTAAACTCTTGTTCAAACCCACCCCGGGCACTTTTCCCACCCTTGAAATTAGGTGCAGGTGTTAATGAATTAGTCTAGCAACAAAGGAAATTCATTTCAGTTTGTTTGAAATTGTCCAAAAAACGAAAGAAATGCAAAGTGCTGTCATTAGAAGATACTGTTAAAGTTATCAGAGAAAGTGAAAATGGTTTATCACAATGGCAATTAGCAGTGAAGTTTAACTGTGGGGAAAAATGAAATTTATTTTACTGTAGACCTACAGTATTTTCTTTAGGGCTATAAAATATTGTACATGATACAATTAATCAGCTGATCTCATCGTTTGATAAAATTTATTTTAGTTTTTTGAAGGTCATATACAGTACATGTGCAATAAATAGTTTCTGTATCAACCTACCTTATTTCCACGATATTTTTAGAAAAATAATATCCAAGTAATTTTCGCACGCNAAATATGAAAAACAGTCAAATTTAATCCTAATTGATAATTAAAACTAAAAAATTTATTTAGACTATTGAATTATTTAAGTTTTAAACAAATGTTAATTTGTTTAAAACTTAAATTCAGAAATTTTTTAAAACTGATTTATGAAAAGTACTGTTTGCCAATACAGTGGAACCCCGGTTAACGAACGTCCTGGTTAACGACCAAATCGGTTAACGACCAAATCGGTTAACGAACTTTTATTTTGCAAAAATTTTGTCTCGGATAACGAACGTAACGGTATTTTGTGTCAAATTTTAGTTGGTGTTAGGCATGCGCGAGTTAAGCATTGCTTTTCCGAGTGTTTGTACTATACTTCTTTTTTCAGTTTGTGATTTATATATTTAATCAATATGGCATCCAAGAAAGAAAAAAGTCATAGTGGCAACAGAAAACGCCAACACGCTATCGCATTTGAGAAAAATTTTGATTAAAAGAATAAGACAATCAACTTTAGATCAATTTCTTGTTCCTTACAGAAAGGGTTTGTTTGTTTGTTAAGTTATGGCAATGCAACACTTGGGCGATCTGCCTAGGGGGAATGCCTTCTGGGAGGTGTTTTTAAGGAAAACTGGCCCCTATTTAGGCATTACAGACATGGAGAAAACCCGGAAAACTCCATGTGGTCAGCCCATCTGAGCGAGGTGTGAACCTATGAACGAACTCCCCGTGTTTAAGGTACGAAGACCACTTAGCCATTGGTGGTTTTTTTTACCGAAAGAGACTTTGACTCGAAGAATCTTCCGATGAAGTGCTACCCGTTATTTTTTTTGGAGGGGATTCCCCTTCTAAGCAGGTTCGTATATCTCCACTTTTCTGCCACCAACTACAACAAACGAAGGTATGTACAGTATTANGATATTAAAAAATATAGTATTTTTAAAGTTAAAATAAGATTAAACTAATGAAAACCAAAATCGAAGTGGTGGAGAGATACCACGCGCTTCTATATCAATGATGTAATACACGTAACTGAAAATATACACATCTCAACGGAACAGATGATCTCTTGTAGCCAGAGATCAAACCAAATAATAGAATGAATTAACTATGTTTGTCATTAGGATGAAAATATAGTCTGTAGTTTTACTTGTTTTTTAAAAATGAACTGATATATTAATGAGTGAAATTTTGTCTTAATTAAAAAAATTTCATGTCTGCAACATGAATCTATGATCTTCACATTACTCAACCAACATTCTTTACTCACTTGTGCCACACAAAAACAGTGAATAATGAGACCAAGTTTTCATCAAATATACTTGCTTCACTGTTTGTGTAATTAAACTAAATTGATATTTAAATGAACTGTACTAAACCATATCTTTTTTTTTTAGCAAGCCCATTATGGATGGTCTGGTCCACAATTGGGTAGCCAGGTGGCAAGGGACAGAATCCAATATACCCAGACAGACCACCCCAAAAAAATTCCTGGAATTTTTTCAACCCATCCAGATCCAATCCTAGGACCCCCAACAGCAGTAAGCTGCCACCTTAACTGGTCAGCCACCCAGTTGACCAAAAAACCAAACCAGTTCATTAGAATAGCAGATTAACTGTTCTGCTTCTGGTTGCAAGACAGTCAAAACTGGTGATCTATTTTCAATGCAATACAGAAAATATGATTTATAATTTTTGTTTAATTTTTGTAAAAATTTATTTATTCAGTTTTTATAATTTTTCTGAACTGATTAGATTTTAATAGATATTAGACAGGACTTACTCTTATTCCTTCAGTATTTTGGAAAATAAAAGATAATTTTTTGATTATGACAGACCTATCAGAGCCACATGGAATACAGTGTATATGGTTATTAAGTTTTGACAGTTGCAGAACAACTGTTTCTATTAATTACACCATTATTTAAGTAGATTGTAATAATGAAAATATAATAAAATATATTTATCAATATTTTTTATGTTTTTATTTTTTAATGTGATTATATTTTACTATCAGAAGACAGACAGAATTTATTTACATTTTCTCATTTTAAGTATCTAAAACTTATGTTAATTCATATTAATTTATCATCTTTAACATTAGATTAAAAAATGAATAAGAATATTTCATACCATCTATCTAATTGAACAACTCCATTTACCAATTCTATCCTATTACAACCAAACAATAGAAGATGAAGAGGTGTCACCATAGTCATTTGTTTACAAGAAACCGCTCTGGTACGAATCTAGAATATAAAATATATAGGTTTAATTAAAATTTAATGTCAAAGTAAATTTAAATTTATATAAAAATATATTAAAAAATTTTAAAATAATATACCAAGTTTTACAATAACATTGATTTTTAATGTTTACAACTCAAGTTAAAAATCAAATTACATTGGAAATGATGTTAATAGTAAGAGAACTTTTGCATTCATTCACTAACTATCTAATCAAAAAGTACTTTTAGCATTATTATTTACACAGAATTATTATACGTATACAGAATTCCTACTTAAATTTTTGTTTTAATTTCTACGAATTTCCCTGACCCTCGCATCCATTACATTATGACGTACTGACAAAACAAAACAGCATTTAATTTACTATGCACTTATGCTAATGCTTCTCCAACTTTTTAATTATTTATTTTTCTAATTAACAATTACATATTTTTTATAATTGCCAAATTATTAAAACTAAAAATAAAATGTTTTATTAAATTAAGTAGTTTATTCTATTATTAATCCACAACCACAAATCTACATGATTTTGAAAAAAGCCATTATTTATTAAATTTATCCCATAATAAGTTTCCTGAACTTTATAAAATATTAATAAACTTGAAAAATGATAAATAATACCATTTAAATTAAAATTATTTATCATTTTTTGTATTTTGTAAATTTTTGGGGAATTTTGTCTTGAAAATATTCAGCACCCCTTTTCATAAGTTTGTGTTGCACCACATTACTTCTTGCTGCCTGTAGACAGTTACACTTAGTCAAGTATATTGTCAGCAAAAAGAAACCAAGGAGGAAAATTCCCTGACTTTTTCTGAACACCAATGAAAATACCCAATTTTTCCTGACTTTCCAGGTGCATAGGAACCCTGCATATAATTTTACAGCTAGTGAAGTTAAAAATAAAAGTACGTACATGGATAAAATAATTTTATAAATTTTTCTCAACAAAAAATAATCTTACCTTTTCTCCAAAAACAAAAAATGGACTAGGAAAAGAACTGGGAAGATTTGTGCAATTCACTGACGATTTATGAATTAAAGCTGCTTTTCCTTCTGTAGTAAGAACTTTCCTTTTCTCTTTATGATAGCAGACATTAGGATAATATCCCATTACCAGTAAAGCAACCAACTGTAATGATTAATTTTATAAATAAAATACACTGTATGTAATATATTAGCCTGAATATAATGCAATATTATAATTTTAAACTTAGAAATCTGTCTGCTTATTATCTGAAATTTTTAACATTGATTATTATTGCTTTTGTATAGATAATGATGTTTGTATTTTTCATAGTATTTAAAATTACGAATTGAAAATATTTAAACAGGATAAAAATGTTTCAAAAACTATTTTATTCCATTCTTCCTTATTTACCACAAGTTTTAAATGAAATAAATGCCATCTAAATTTGGTTATACATTTTAAAAAATTATTCTAAGACTGACTTCATTCATATATTATTGAAATAAATAATGTAATTTCTTGCAGATAATCCAACAGGATACACCTTAAAGAAACTTGTTAGAACATGAAAAATACCTTTGCATAATTGCACTGGATAACTTATAACTGATTCATTGAGAGCAGTTTAAACATTAATAAAGTCTTGTTTCTCTATTTCATTACATCATAAATGCAATTATTAAAAAAAGAAGAAATAAATAAAAAATGGGAATACTGAGAGGAAATCTAACCCTTGTGTGGCCAAGATACAAATGACAGAATATCATCATCATCCAATCAAAAATATTTTATCCCTTGGAAATCAACTTGTTTAAAGCAAAGACACACCTCATATAATAAAATAGTCAAAGCAGAGAGACAAAGATGTTTTCTGAACAGAAAATGAACTTTAATAAATTAAACAAACAATTATTTTATTATGACATTGTCACAATGCTGGGCTACAATTTTTAATCATATTTTTAATTTATTTATTTTAAAATATATGCTCTCCACTTTCAAATTAGCAGTGTTTTGCCCCTGTACATCATACTTTTACTTTAGCAATTGAATCATGCCAGTCATGTATCGAACTTCTTTGATAAAAAAATTTTTTAATTCAAATTACACAATTTCCAGTTTGCATTGGTAGTTCATATATATCTAACTCCATTCTTGAGATTAAGGAAAGACAGACAAATGGATGGATGACAGTGGGAATTTATAGGTCTACAATATTTCAACTTCAGCCCAATAACAGAAAAAAAGAAAATTATTTATTACCAAAAAAGAGCTAAAAACAGAGTTCAACACTACTCATCATCTCTGTTTCTGCATGCAGCATAAGCCAATTAGAACAATCATTTGCAAATATCATTCAAACATCACCAGGATCATTATATTATTCAAATAATGTGGCAGAAAAGAGGACACTATGCAACACAACCAATTTATAAATATTTTTTGATGTAAGAAAACAT
The DNA here is from genome assembly GCF_000671375.1 of Centruroides sculpturatus. Taxonomy (NCBI): domain Eukaryota; kingdom Metazoa; phylum Arthropoda; class Arachnida; order Scorpiones; family Buthidae; genus Centruroides; species Centruroides sculpturatus. Next base: position 287,943 of record NW_019385149.1, on the reverse strand, counting down.
TCTAAATTGTACTATAAAACTCAAAAATTATAAGAATCATTGCTATAACTAAGCAAATAATCATATTTATTTTATAACTTTACATTTATAGATGCCATTATTTTATTTAACTGTCTAAATGTATCGTTGTTCAGGAAAAGGATACTGAAGAGTGACAGAAATGTGTTTTCTGCTATAAATATTTTTAAGCAGGAAACATCCAATGTATTCCTACCTTCAGTCTATCCAACAGAATGTCTCAATTACTGTTTAGAAAGTGTTACACAAAAATATATCAGTTTAATTAACATAAAACTAATTTCTAAAAGTTTAGAAAATGAATAAAATTAAAATTGTGCAATTATATTAGCCTATTCTTTTAAATGTATATAATTGTTTTTAGCAATGAAAAGAGCAGAATTTATAGCTTATTATGATGATGCCATATCATAGGTTAACTACCAAAGTTCTCTAAAATGATATTATATAGAGATAATCAAAAGAAATTTATCAGCTTTTAAGATATATATTCAAACAAGAATGTCTAATAATATCAATTAAAGCATGGATGGAACGTAAAAAAACTGCATGAGAGAGAACTAACAACAAGATATAAGTATACATGACTTTGGGGTTTCAAAAGAAAGAGGAAAAAAATTGCAATTGCAGAAGAATATGTCTGCAGTACCCTTAGAAAACACAAAATATTTTTATATTTTCTAAAACTGATCTTAGTAACAGACAAAAAGGCTATTTAATGCATTTATAATTGCAATTTTAAAAATGGCATATAACCTTCATTTTCTTTCAAACTGCTTTTTAAACAAATAATCTATGGGTTAACAGCACAAAATTACAGTACTATAAATTATTATTTAATTAAACATATGTAAAATAAAATAAGTTTTTATTAACTTATTGCATATTTCCAAGGAAGAAATCCAAGCATTAAAATTATCATTATATCATTAGGATTTTGATATTAAAATAAGTTGGATAAATACTGTACACTTATGAAAAGAATGACAATTATAGTAAGAAAATATTCTAAAATCTATAAAGTATGTAAGAAAGAAAAAATAATCATTGGCTTTAAACCAAAACAATAATATTTTTGTTTATAATGCCAATACAACAATTGGTATAATTTAAACAGAGTAAATATTAACTTTAGAATGATCAAACTTGAAAACATTCAACGCAATTATACATAATGTGGTTAATCTAGTCAAACCTCATGAACTGATTTCAAACAAATCAGTTCATAAACAGAATTTCAAATTCATAATTGCACCAGTTGATGAACAAGCTACTTGACAAAAACTGGCCACAGATTAGAGAGACAGATGGTCAACTCCTGTACAGTACTTCTTATATTAAAGAAAGTCAACAGTTGACCAACCAAGACAGGACTACTGTGTGACCATAGGGTTGGCACCTCTTTAGTGCCTTGTCAGAACTGACACCATCGTGTCCCAACATAACGATTTTGCTCGGCTAAGAGGTCAGCAGATCACAGGAATGCGTCATTTTCACCATTGAGAAAGTGTAAATGGAGATTTTCTCAGGTAGCCGATGACAATAATTATCGAATAGAACAAGTGTGATGAAATTGATGACTGATTTGTGTTAAAGTTAAATTCTCACATTTCCCTGTACTTCCTATATTAAAGAAAGTCAACAGCCTGACCAAGACAGGACTACTGATTCAAAAATTAGTGGCGCTGAGTGGCATCACAACAGAAATCATCAATGACATTGCTATTTAAATTACATTTCAGTGCACTTGCAGGAAATTTATTACTTCTGTTTTTTGGTACACACTGTAGAAGAATTTAAATTAATTGATTAAAACCACATTAATTGGCATTCATGTAGTGTAAATTTCATCCAAGAATTCATGTGTAAAGGATAAAATGAATGAAACTGTCTTTCTTATTTATAACTTTATTCCATTGGTATGTTAGAACATACCAATGGAATAAAGAATGCATTAATAAATAATAGAACACATTGCATTTCTAAGCATTTTTAAGAATGAAATACTGCTAAGGTAAAAAAGACTTTATTTTGGGGTCAGTAAAGGATTAATCCATTTTATATTGTTTCTTATGGGAAGATTTGTTTAGGTTTTCAAACAACTTTTAGGAATGAATTAGGTTTGAAAACCGAGATTTGACTGTTTAAAAATTTAACCAATTCAAAAATATTCATTAGATTTAAAACAAATTTGTTACAATAGCATCTTTTATATTCATAGTTTCATCATAAGGTACCTGAAAATATTTATTCTATGAATTTAAAATAGTACCTGCTTCTTATACTAATAGAATTTATAATTGCTGCTTAGAATTAAGACTAAAACTTAAAAAAGAAATTTTATATCAACATCAATAAAGAAACAAATAAAAATGTTAACACTTACCATGTCAAGTTTTGCATCAGGACCATTAAAAACATAATACTGTTCGGCAGTACTACCTTCAGGAAAACCAGCAGATGATAATAATTCTTTCAATTGATTCTACAAAAATATATATTATTACATACATACATATAATTCATTACTGCATAACTTAAATATAAATAAAAAAAAGTGAAAATTACCTTTGCATCATAAGTTACTCTTAAAGTTGGAAGAGATAAAGAATATTGTTCACAAAATGCCATTTCTGCTTGTTCACCTTGCATATGAGACTCTTCCCACTGAATAAATGCATTTAACATAGTTACATGATCACTCCATCTATCTCCACAAAAACGTCGATGTACCCAGGCCAATCTCTTTGGAAAAGGTGTATCAAAAGGTTCAGGAAATGTACTGCTGTGGGCTGCTATTGTGCATAAAGGATCGCCCAGTCTAAAAATTCATTAAAAATAATTGGTTTTTTTAAATATAAATCATAAATATGAAAAACAGTCAAATTTAATCCTAATTGATAATTAAAACTAAAAAATTTATTTAGACTATTGAATTATTTAAGTTTTAAACAAATGTTAATTTGTTTAAAACTTAAATTCAGAAATTTTTTAAAACTGATTTATGAAAAGTACTGTTTGCCAATACAGTGGAACCCCGGTTAACGAACGTCCTGGTTAACGACCAAATCGGTTAACGAACTTTTATTTTGCAAAAATTTTGTCTCGGATAACGAACGTAACGGTATTTTGTGTCAAATTTTAGTTGGTGTTAGGCATGCGCGAGTTAAGCATTGCTTTTCCGAGTGTTTGTACTATACTTCTTTTTTCAGTTTGTGATTTATATATTTAATCAATATGGCATCCAAGAAAGAAAAAAGTCATAGTGGCAACAGAAAACGCCAACACGCTATCGCATTTGAGAAAAATTTTGATTAAAAGAATAAGACAATCAACTTTAGATCAATTTCTTGTTCCTTACAGAAAGGGTTTGTTTGTTTGTTAAGTTATGGCAACGCAACACTTGGGCGATCTGCCTAGGGGGAATGCCTTCTGGGAGGTGTTTTTAAGGAAAACTGGCCCCTATTTAGGCGTTACAGACGTGGAGAAAACCCGGAAAACTCCACGTGGCCAGCCCGTCTGAGCGAGGTGCGAACCCACGAACGAACTCCCCGTGTTCAAGGTACGAAGACCACTTAGCCACTGGTGGGTTTTTTTTCCGAAAGAGACTTCGACTCGAAGAATCTTCCGATGAAGTGCTACCCGTTATTTTTTTGGAGGGGATTCCCCTTCTAAGCATTAAGGTTCGTATATCTCCACTTTTCTGCCACCAACTACAACAAACGAAGGTATGTACAGTGCTATTTTATTAAACAAAGTTTACATGTTTGTTGCTGTAATGATAGATACTACGTTTTCCTACATTTTCATCAAAGAAAATTACTGTATATTACAAATAAAATCACAAAAATTTCGGAGACTAGAACAGATTAATTGCATTTGCATTAATTTCTATGGGAAAAATTGCTTCGGTTAACGAACAATTCAGTTAACGAACGGAGTCGCGGAACGGATTAAGTTCGTTAACCGGGGTTCCACTGTACTTATTATATATAATTTCTCTAGAATGTTAAAAATAATAACTAATACATAAAATCATCATATCTATGAAAACAGTGTGTGTGGTTTTTATAATAAAAATTGAAAAACTGCAGAAATTTTTATATGATTTATTCATTAAAATAAGCACCTTCACAATTTATAACTCTTTCCTAATGAGATACAAGTTTGTAAGTACCACTTTTATAAAAACATTTTGTCTTTAGAAGTAAAAATCTAGCAATCTATGCTTCAATCTGAAATTATCTGTTTCATATGTGATCATTTAGTATCAAGAAAAGCTGATAATCACTTGGAGAAATATCAAAAAAATATGAAGAATACTGTGAAAAGTTTTGCAGTATGTCTAGTGCTGTCCTATAAAAATAGCACTCTCCTAGTCTGGACTGTTTCTGAAGTAACAATCTTGCACACAGTCAAGTTGCATCAAGTAGATCTCAACTGAAACTGTTTGACCTATGACAAAAAAAAAACCCTCTAAACTCAGTGGATGAAGCAGTGCCTTTGAAGTGTGCAGTACTGGATAATTTGGCAAGAATCAACAATAAGCTTACTACCTGTTAGAGTACATAATCCATTTTTCATCACAAATGAACAAGCAATCCAAAAATGGCTCATTTTTTATGACACAAAAAAGTAAAGAACAAATTGATAGTCTTTGAAGTTTATTGTCACCTGATATTGCTTGTGGAATCCATTTGCTTAGTTTCCATAATTTTTCCAGTTGATACAAATGTAAATGAAGTGTTTCATCATTTATGTTAAATATTTTTAACATGATAAATAGTCACTGACATGTTAATCTAGAATCATTTCCAACAACAGCATGTAATTCTTCATTATCAATTCTGAACTTTCATACTTCTTCGTGATTCATCATTTAAACATTTTAAACCATTTCTGTTCAGTGCCTTCTGATATAACATCTTTTCCAAATGCCATATATACTTTGCAATTCTTCTGCTGCCTTCAAACTGAGTTTAAACTCATAAAGCGAGCAAATTACATCAGATTTAACTGACATTTCAAAAGTATCTCATAAAAATTGTACACACCAAAGTAAAGTGCACCAACTGATTGATTTGAATCTGTGCTTTATGACACACACAAGTCGCTGCGACAAACTCTGCCAAAAGCCATGCAAACTTATTTGGTTACTTTATAATTCAATTTTACAATATAAACATACCTCCAAGTCCAATAGTTAAATTTAAGTCAAATGATTGCAAAATTAGCTCAGGCTATATTAGTGCTACTATTAATAATTAAATGCTATGTAATTTGGCTTAGAGGTAGACTTTAGGTACTATCTCTTACTAAATTTAATAATTATAATTAAATTAATAATTTATTAATTAATTTAGAAGGTTCTTGAAGAAAAGAATTGGTCCAAAGTGAGACTGAAACCAACAACTACTGCTTACTTTGCAGATGCATTGCCAGTTAAATTAATATTTCTGAGTATGAAGATCAGATAGAGTTCAGACTAGCCTAACTGGCAATGCATCCACATGGTAAGTGGCAGTTGAGAATTTCAGTCTCACTCTGGGTCAATTTTTTCTTCCAGAATCTTCTAATTAATAAAATATTAATTTAATTATAATTATTAAATTTAGTACAAGATAGTACCTAACACCTATCTCTAGACAAATTACATAGCATTTAATTATTAATAGCAGTTGTAATATAGCCTGATCAAATCTGGCAATCATTTGACTTTAATTTTAAGATAATAATGTAAGTATTCATTTGTGGTGTAATAATATTGATGTTATCAAGTGTCAAACATGATTCAGTATTCTAATACTTTATAGAATGTTTATGGTTCAGAAGTTATGGATTAGTTAACAGAGTTATACTGTATATCACCAATGTTACATCATCTACTCACATTCATATCCTTAGTGGGGCTCTTGAGAGCACTTACTCTGAGGGCATGGATAGCAATTAGCTTTCCCTTGCTTTGTTTCAACTGTTGGTATATAGCTGCCTTTCAATTTTGTATTTTAATTCTTATTTTATGTCTTCTTTTTTCAGTCTAAATTTGATTAGTCCTAGTTGTAAGTTAGATTAGGGAGGGTCTCTTAACTTGGTTTCTGGTTAGGTTATGATAGGTTAGATTAAATTAGATTAGGGTATGTTAGCTTTAGTCATCTGATTAGGTCCGTCTTAGGTTATGGTAGGTTAGTTTAGTTAGTAAATTAACATTTAAAAATAAAAAACAAAATAAAATAAAATAAAAATTAAAAAATTGAGGGTCTTGCTCATTTGTCTGTGTCAGTCTGTTCACCTTGTCTAGTTTGTCATTGTGTTCGTTTGCTTTTCACGTTGTCTTCTAGCTGTTAAGTAGTATTAAGATTTGCAATCGCATTCAGTTTTATTAGTTTTAAGTAGATATAAGTCTTCCTACTAACAGCCACATGGCACTAACTTCTACACTTAGCTATTCGTGGCAGCAATCAATTATTGGTGTTCGCTACACTCAGGTTTCCTTTTAGACCTTTCGGGGGACTATGACCTTGCAGCTCTACATTTCTCTACTGCCTATCTCCTCTACCTCCTTCTTTCCCCCTTCCCTTATCCTCTTTTCCACCAGCTAAACACTTTGTGTACAGCCAATGTCTTTCTTGTATGCATGTAAATTTTGTCTCTATTTTTCTAACAAATTTTTTTCTTGCTATGTATTATTTATATAAATAATGTTTGTGGCATTACATGAAGACAGCATATACAAAGCTACTGTTTGTTAACAGCCATATTAATTAAGAGTTAAAACAAACTTTTCATTTAATCACTCAGTAGTTGAACAGTAAAGAAACTATAGTTTGAATTTTGAAACTAATTCCAATAAAGTTTTAAATTTAGAATCATACATTGATAGCCAAAAACTAATTCTCTTATCTTGCAATTAGAATATAAAGATCTGTTTAATGCTTAAGCCATGTTATTAACAATGAAAAGTCATCAAAGAATAAAACAAAAATTCATTTAAAATAATTTTCTGTAAATGAGAAAGAATGTGCAAACGTGCATTTTCAAAGAAATTAAGATAAATTGTAATAATAATATATGCAATTCAGAGATTAAGAAATGGATTACAGTAGAGCGCTGTTTATCCGAAAGTTGGTTATCTGAAACATCAGTTATCCGAAAGAATTCCAGTCGGCAAATTTAAATTTTTGCTAGTGCTGTGGCGCTGCAATCTTTGGCTATATCTTGGGCTACTCCAATATTTTTTTTGTTGATGTGTGTTTTAGCTGGCAGCATTGGCACTTTTGTGTTGTGTTTTTCTGAGGACTGTGTGTCATGCTGAATTGAACGTTTTCGATACTAGATTAACTTCTAAAGTATAATTTTTTTTTGTTTTTATATTTTTCAATATATTTATTTTATTTGTACAAAATAAAAATAAAAAAAACAATTTTTAACAATACAATAGCCATGATTATTATTTTAAAAAGTTTTCATTAGGCTTAACATTGACAAAAATTCAATGCAAAGCGACATGCAACGGAGAAAAATTTCAACATGGGATAGGTTAATATATTTTTTTGTACATAATTGGTTATCCAAAAAATAAGTTATCCGAACAACCCAGTCCCCAATTGATTCAGATAGACGACACTCTACTGTATAATGAATAACAGTATTAAAACTACAAATATCAAATATATTGCATTATAATAAAAATATAAAACATGCATTATATAAGTGCAATTAATAAATAATAAAAATATTAATAGAATTTTTAAATTACATACATCAGTGGTTCTCAAACTTTACATTCCTAAAAATTATTTCAGATCCTCAAAGAGCTTCTGTATCTGTGGACTCTACTTATTGATGTTTACTGTATTAAAAGACTTGCTAAACACAAAAATTTTTTTAAAAAGAAGAATCACTATTTTTTTTTAATTTTATTTATTAAAGAAAAATAATATTTTTGTTTATTTAATAAATTTATTTATTTTCAAATATATTATTCAAAAATTTATCATCACTATTTTTGAAAAAATAGTGATAAATAAATAAATAATTCTATACTAATAAATAAATTATTTTTTTTTGGTAAAAAGAACATTATATTTTTGCAAAGTTCTTTAATATCTAGCTTAACAGAAAACAGCTGGATGCATATCCATTTCTGTATTTAATCTATTCAGATATTTTTGTTTATTTGAAATTCATAAAGAAAATTCACTTCAGAGACATACAGCAATGGAAAATAAATGCATATTTTAACAGCTTTTTCTGATAATTGTAGAAATTCTATTTTAATACTACATCAAAATGTTAGAATAGTAGTTCTTCAAAAATTTAATGTAAGGTGAAATCTAAATGAGCTTTATATATCCATATACATTTTTGTATTAAAATTGATAAATCTATTTTGCATTTTATATGAATCTTTTAATCATGTATAAGGCTCAGAATAACCATATTTTTCTACCAATCATTCTCTCAAGTAAGATTAATGTTCCATAAAAACAACTACTATATAGCTAGTAGTTCAAACAATAAAACAAATAGTTTCTCAAAAAAAACCATTACACAATAGTGGTTGTACAGCAGTAATGTTTTATGAGTGCTTCCCATTCATAACATAGAATAAAAGTTTTGGCCAAAATAATGTTGCTTCTATGCACCAAAAGTATGAGAAACTCAGATATACTATTTCTTATTACAAAGTTCATAAACAGTCATTTAAGTATTTTCATTCTCAGTTTCTTGCTCCATTCAAGTTTTTATTGTATGATTTCTACAGAGCTACTTTAAAATAAAGTAATTTTATCCAGGAAATCTTTAATTTTAATATCTTCTATATAATAATCTTTTTTATAAACATAATTTTTTCCTCAGTTCTTCTGAAAAGGGGTGAAGAATCCCAGAGTTCCAACTTTGAGAAACACTGATGTATACAAATGATTTAAAGAAATAATACATACGAAAATATGCAAGCTAAAATAATCATCTTCCCTAAACGTGGTTCAATTGGCATACGAGCTAGTATTCTTCCTAAAGGTGTCAATTCACTATTATTATCCAATGCACCCATATCTGAAAAATTTTTTAAATAATTTAAATAATAATAATTTATATGAAGTTGATCTGTATAGAACAGAAAACTTTTAATTTCTCATTTATTTCATATTAAAAAAATCTTTCATTATAGTTGCTAAAATATTTAAATGTTATTTAAAAATCACACTTTTAAAAAATTATTCTTTTCTTTACATGTAAACAATTATATTAACATTTTGGTGAACTCCAAAATTTTTTAATTTATTCATCAAATATAATCATTACTATTTTACCCTTCAACAAAACTTCCGATTCAATAACTGCATCAATTGGAGGTGGTTCTAAGCATTTAGCTAAAAATCTGCCAATATCACCTAATCGTAATAATTTTATTGCCAAAGAAATTTCATGTAAAGGTGTTCGAAATATTTCTGGAGTAGTATAATTTTCAAGCCTGTAAAATTAAAAATATCTAAATCAATCTTTATAATAATAAAATCGAAAATAAATTTATTTACAATAACACATATTGTAAATATAAAAGTAAAAAAAAAAATAAAAGAACACACATTATGATATATGCACATGTCATTTTTTAAGTATCTATTTAAGTAAGCTAAAAAACTAAAAAACCATTATTAACTTATTGCTATTATAAGCTAATTACAAATTCAGTCAATATTAAACAAAGTTAAAAACTTTAGAAGTAGATATACTAATTGTGACTTTAACTAATCATTAGTCACTTTAAAAATTTAACAACAAATTATTGTAAATACTACCATAAGTGAATTTGGGTAAAAAATTAAATAAGCATATATTACATTATAAAATGTTCTTACTTTTCAAATCTTGCACGACTACATAAATGAAAACAAAATCCAGGACGAACACGACCAGCTCTTCCTCTTCGCTGTTCTAAATTTGTTTTTGATGCCCAGACAGTAGCATAATTGGTCATATTATTATGAGATGTAAAAAGTTTCATCTTAGCTCTAAAAATAAATTATACATTTTTAAACTTTCAATATTTTTGTCACTCTAAATCTAATTAATAAATTTAATTCAAAAGTGGCATAAATATAAACACATTAATAATTTTCACTTTTTTGTAGTGAAATGAAAATCTATGAATTCCAATTCTAGCAATAAGTTGCTTAACTTTCCTGGCAACATTTGCTAGTGCCATCTGCTATATTTTATATTTTTAATTATTATAAAACTAGCAGATAAGCATGGTGTGCTCGNGTAAAAAGTTTCATCTTAGCTCTAAAAATAAATTATACATTTTTAAACTTTCAATATTTTTGTCACTCTAAATCTAATTAATAAATTTAATTCAAAAGTGGCATAAATATAAAAACATTAATAATTTTCACTTTTTTGTAGTAAAATGAAGATCTATGAATTCCAATTCTAGCAACAAGTTGCTTAACTTTCCTGGCAACATTTGCTAGTGCCATCTGCTATATTTTATATTTTTAATTATTATAAAACTAGCAGATAAGCATGGTGTGCTCGGGGAAAAAGTAACAATAGTGAAGATTAAGATTATTACATTATAGCCAATCTTATCCATTTTCACAGAATGCAAGAATTAGGTCCCCCGTTTCCAGACTAATTAGAGAATTTTTAGATGGGTCTAAAAATATGTTTGATTAACCTCAAAAATGCAAAAAACTGCATTTGCGCCTGAATCTTGCACATCGCTTTCTCTTAACTCTTCCATTGTTAAGGAATACACTTCTTTCATCGCCATGTGGTACCCTACTAAAGCGCAGTTAAAAACAAAAAATTGCATCTGAAATAGTACAATAGAAGCCAAGTTCCTTAAAGTAAGCCTTAATCCTTTCCCTCTCCCCTTCAGGGGGGATTTCGAAAAATCCCTTCTTAGTGTATATTTTCATGACGTATCCTAACTGTGTACCAAACTTCAACATTCAACTCCTAACCGTTTGGGCTCTGCACTTATTACTATTAACAACCCATCTTGATTATATTATAAGATGGCAAAAAACTTAATTTTGAAGCTAGGGATGGGTTTTATAAAAAATTGTAAATGTTAATAACAAATAAAAGCATCATTAAGTCCAACCGTACTCAAGATGAGATATATGATCCTCCTTTATCTCCCCATTCCCACAACCATTAACCATCAAAATTTAATAGCATCTATCCTCTTAATACACAAACCTCCTTGCAAAATTTCAGAAATTTCCAACAAAAAGCACAGGAATTAGAATGCAATTATGCAGATGTGACTGAGCGAGAATGTGTGTTGAGAAGAGATGGTGATGTTTCATGCACTATTTCTTGCTCTCATTTATTATGACCATACAGATGAAAGCAAGAAACAGTGCATGAAACATGAGTGTGAAATGTCATCACCTCTTCTTGCCATATATTCTCACTTGCTCATATCTGAATAGTCATACCCTTCCCTTAAGCTTTAAACAGGATGAACAAAACTCTGCCCCACACACATCCATACGTATAGAAAAACCCCCAATTTTTTTTTTGCATTTCTCGGTGTTTCAAGATGTAGAGACCAAAAACATAAAAATCTTGGAGGGGTCATTTTTTGCCCGATCATTATACTTTCCCTCTGTTAACAGGGTGTAACAGGGAAGATAGTCATAACTTTTAAGGAATGATAGAACATGGTAAATGTAAAAAAGTAACAATTGTCGTAATGCAATGAGTGGTTAGAAGCCAAGTGATGCCGCAAAAGGGCACTTGCTGGTGAGAAGAGCAGTGTTTCACACACATCGTCATTTGGAAGTTGCATGGTCACAAGAGATGCAACAGTACAGTAATACTCTGAACTTACGCGATAGGTGAGACCGAGCAATAACCGTGTAAGTTGAATTCGCGTAAGTCGGGGTATAATTTTGCAATTTGTGTAAAATCCAAGTTGGATGTATGTAAGCTAATAAATGTTCTTGTTAATCTTATCTTGTATTTTGATTCGTTCACGGTTACAAGAAATCACCACATAGTCTCTCTCAAGTCTCCATAGATATAACAAACACAGAAATAAATAACACAAAATAAATTGTAGCTACGTGTTGATTCTGCGCAACACGTCCAAACATGTAAGCTGAACAATAGTGTGGGGGGAGTGAGTAATCAAGAGTTGCGTGGCACTCAAACAAAAGACGAATCAACGAGATTTGAAAATCACATAACTCCGGGTTCAAGTAAGTCGGGGTAGCATAAGGTATTACTGTATTTGAATGCTGATAAGGCAGATATGCCTTCTCAGCATTCAAATACAGTAGGCATTTCAAGATGCCTATTTGTTATCCTGAAGAACTTTTCACCAGAATTAGTACCATTAGAACCAATTAGAAGTATATGACATGTTGGATATCTTCCAAAGTGTATGCCAACCACTCCGTCGCCATTGTCATGCATGTATTGCATGATAACAGTGGCAGAGGTCCTGTAATATAGAGATTGTAATCTGGAATGTATTGGTGGTCATTCATTCGAACTGTGGCTACATACCTGTTTTCTTTTTTTTTTTAATATTATTCTGTATAGTTTAGTTTTAATTTAAATTCTATTCTGTAGAATTATCTTTCTTTCCAATTTCTTTGTTCCTTTGTCTCAGACTTCCGAGAACTCGACTCACCCCTAACCCATCAGAAGGAAGGGTTAGAACAATAGACAGCAACAAGGCTGGAGGGAGAAAAGAGACATTCCAGAGATATTCTTAGGCCGGACTCTAACAGAGACGGACATGTGGTAACAGGCTCATAAATTGGAAATCGGCGAGCACTGCAGAAAGGGGCCTTAAGGAACGGATCGTTAGAGAACCCAATCGACAAATCTGGAGGAAAACCCAAAAGGAGCCTGGTTGTTTTAAGAAGAGAACATATGAGTGTGGGAAGCCAAGACGAGGAACTGTGGAGAACAGCCGCCGGAATTTTGGATACCCTTTTGTCCTATGATCCTTCTCATTTCCCCTTTCTTCCTATTCTATCTATTAGTTTTAAGTTAGATTAAGGCTCATGCACGTAAAATAAGTATAATGGTTGGATAGAGGAGTTAACTACCGGTCTACTGTTATATCCGATCACTGAGGATTGTTGGAAACATCTAAAAGGGAACAGCAGGAATCCACACAAAATCTGTATATATATAAATTTTATTGCAAAATTAAATTTGTTTTAATTGGTAAACACATGTATATGTTTTTCCTTTTTGCATTGTACATCTTACAGAACAATTCTTATAAATATGAATCATTATTTCTTGCAAATATCCATGATTAAAATGACTATGTTCTCCATGTTCTTCGTACTTATTGCATTTCAGCATTTACATTTCACATTCTACCATGCATTGTATTATGACAATTGTTACTTTGCCATGTTCTATCAACCCTTAAAAGTTGTGACCATCTTTCCTGTTACACNGTCATGCATGTATTGCATGATAACAGTGGCAGAGGTCCTGTAATATAGAGATTGTAATCTGGAATGTATTGGTGGTCATTCATTCGAACTGTGGCTACACGTCTGCTTTCTTTTTTTTAATATTATTCTGTATAGTTTAGTTTTAATTTAAATTCTATTTCTGTAGAATTATCCTTCTTTACAATTTCTTTGTTCCTTTGTCTCAGACTTCCGAGAACTCGACTTACCCCTAACCCATCAGAAGGTAGGGTTAGAGCAATAGACAGCAACGAGGCTGGAGGGGGAAAAGAGACATTCCAGAGATATTCTTAGACCAGACTCAGAGACGGACGTGTGGTAACAGGCTCATAAATTGGAAATCGGAGAGCACTGCAGAAAGGGGCCTTAAGGAATGAATCGTTAGGAGAATCCAATCGACAAAACTGGAGGAAAACCCAAAAGGAGCCTGGTTGTTTTAAGAAGAGAACATACGAGCATGGGAAGCCCAGACGAGGAACAATTATACTTATTTTACAGGCGTGAGCCTTAATCTAACTTAAAACTAATAGATAGAATAGACAGAAGGGTACGCCAGAATTTTGGGTACCCTTCTGTCCTATGATCCTTCTCATTTCCCTTCTGTCTATTCTATCTATTAGTTTTAAGTTAGATTAAGGCTCACACCTGTAAAATAAGTATAATTGTCAGATAGAGGAGTTAACTACCGGTCTACTGTTATATCCAATCACCAAGGATTGTTGGAAACATCTAAAAGGGAACAGCAGGAATCCACACAGAATCTGTATATATATCAATTTCATCGCAAAATTAAATTTGTTTTAAATTGTAAGCATATGTATATTTTTTCCTTTTCGCGTTGTACATCTCAAAGAACAATCCTTATAAATATGAAACATTATTTCTTGTAAATATCCATGATTAAAATGACTATATAATTCGAAGTTTAGACTATTTACAAAAAATCAAAATAACTTTTGAGTCTATCTTTTATCCTTTTTACACTACCACAGAAGTGTGAGATTCCGAATTCGGATGTGTTTATATCATCTCATCATAATATCACATTGTAGTTCTACCTTCATTCCACGGTGTCATAAGATCACAGTACAGCTATACTTTTGTTTAATAACTGTCAACTTTTACAACTGGGAGCTAAACATCTGCTAAGTTCTCAGGCGTAATAACGACGCTTTCTCAGCACCTTTCGACCTAATAGCGCGATTTTAACAATTCAACATTAGACACGACAACAAAAGTGAGTCAGTCGTCACCAGTTCCTCGTTCGGACCACTCCCGTTATCCCTGTGCCTCGCCTTTGGATATTTCTTCGCCTTTGGATATTTCTTCGCCTTTGGATATTTCTTCGCCTTTGGATATTTCTTCGCCTTTGGATATTTCTTCGCCTTTGGATATTTCTTCGCCTTTGGATATTTCTTCGCCTTTGGATATTTCTTCGCCTTTGGATATTTCTTCGCCTTTGGATATTTCTTCGCCTTTGGATATTTCTTCGCCTTTGGATATTTCTTCGCCTTTGGATATTTCTTCGCCTTTGGATATTTCTTCGCCTTTGGATATTTCTTCGCCTTTGGATATTTCTTCGCCTTTGGATATTTCTTCGCCTTTGGATATTTCTTCGCCTTTGGATATTTCTTTGCCCTTGGATATTTCTTCGCCTTTGGATATTTCTACGCCTAAGAACTGTGTCTTCTGTTTTCTGAGTCCGGAACTGTCTTCTTTTGGGATTTCATACAAGGTAAATATCGACACGCGAACTTCTGTAAACTCTCTCTCTCAAAACGGGAAGAAACGTAATATCTTAATATCGTAATATCTTAATATCTTAATACTATTATATACTAAAGCGAGCAATGTATCTAATAGCAGCCCTAATGTATATCCTATCGTTAACCATTAAACAGTTGTTACGTTAAAAAAGCGTCTGAGTAAATCACTTCCGGTGCGCTGTCTCTCCTCCTATCTCGACTCTGATCGCCCCGTTACGCGACCGCTCGCGTGACCTAAATAACGCGGCTTCCGTGTCCGCCGAGACGCGGTGGTGTCATCCTGACAGGGCACCAAAGAGGTGCCGACCCTTCGGTCACAGAAGTAACAGTCTTAAACAATTTTTGCTTTGTATTTGTAATTGTAAAAGTATCAGATACCTACAAGAAAAGGCTGACACTTGATATTTTTTAACCTTGTGAAGTTTTTACCAATTTTTACCTGTGTTTTTAAGAAGAGTTCTTCAAAGCAAAAATTGTTTAAGACTGTTACTTCTGTGGTAGTGTAAAAAGGATAAAAGATAGACTCAAAAGTTATTTTGACTTTTTGTAAATAGTCTAAACTTCGAATTATGAAGAAATACATCCTGAGTTATTACAAAAATTGTAACTATAAAATGACTATGTTCTCCATGTTCTTCGTACTTACTGCATTTCAGCATTTACATTTCACATTCTACCATGCATTGTATTATGACAATTGTTACTTTGCCATGTTCTATCAACCCTTAAAAGTTATGACCATCTTTCCTGTTACACCCTGTATAACAGAGCTAGTTAGTACCTATTCATAATGTACTATGGTATACAATAAAGTGTAGCTTTAAATTTTCTGCAATGTAGCATCATTCATTCATTTTTAAATTCACAGAATGGATAAAGGATGATATCATGAATATAGACTATAATCAATAATCTATGTTCATAATAAAGGCATTTTAAATACAATAAATAAACATGAAGTTTAATATTATGGAAAAAATTCAATAATAAAGAGATCAGTGATGACTACATATAAAATCAGTAATGACTGAGAAACTGCTTATGGAAAAATCTCATCACTAACGATAAAATAAATCCAACCTACTTGCATTAGTTTAGTTATTTTGAACATAATTATTATTACTTTTATTAATAAAGTTTAACTAAAACTGAATTACTTCAATAAAAAATTTGTTTCATTTACTTTTTTGTCCTTTAAGATCTGTTTGTTTAGAAGATTCACTCATGTTATTAAAATTTTACAATTATATAAATACAATAATAATTTTCTAATATACTTTAAAAAATGCAGTTCTTTTGATAATCATGTTTCAAATTATATACATAATAAGATCAATGCTTTTAAAATTTCATTCAATTTATATTTACCACTAGAATAAAAAGTTTATTTTGAATCTAGCCATTAGTTCTTTTAAAAATATATTTTTTTCCTTTTTCTTTGAAGGATTAAGTTAATATTAGTAAACTGAGTATTTTGTTATATCTTTGACAGAACTGAAAAACTTTTATTTTACTCAATATAAGGGTCACCCAAATAAATAGTGGACAAATGTCAAAACTGGCAAATCTGAAAGAAATCTTCATGTTTGTTTAGGCAAAGATTCCAATGTCTCTCAGTAGATTGATGCCCCTTGCATAGAATTCTGGTGGCTGCTGATAAAAAAAAAATTCTTCAGTATTATCCTTCAACCTCATCATTTGACATGAATCTTTGCCTTCACAAAGCTTTCTTGAGGTCCAAAAATGTGAAAGTTGTAGTGCGAGTTGTAACTTGTCTGCCACTTCTAATTATGTTTTCCACAGTAGCAACTGATGCAGCAGAGATTACAGTGTGCATCTGACCCAGTCTTCGTTTATTCTGAATTGACTTGTGGCCTACCTTGTAACTCTTGCACTAATTATTCACTGTTGTTTGTCCTAAACAATGATCATCATAAACATGCTTCATTTGTCTATAAATATTAACACTTCTATTCCCTTCAACCACTAAACACCAAACTACTTGCCATTGTTCGATTCTGGACACTTCCGCTGTAACTAACTTAACATTAATCTGCCAATTACTGGAGATAAAATCTATTCTCATGAATACTTAATTCAGTCTGTGCTTTGTCTGTGATGAGCTTACCCATCTGTAAGATGGTCCCCTAATCACTACTTTGCACGATAAAATATGACACATGTCCACTTTCCATCTGGACAACTCTAATTTTATATTTCTGAAAATAAAAAAATTTCTTCTTAAAATATCAAGTAAAATAATTTGACTGTTGACTCTTGGATGAGTATTTGAATTTTTTTACTTTCAAACAACTATTTCCAACCTTTTCAGTAAACTGTAATAAAAAATATTCACAATTTAACATGAAATTTTTTTTACTGGAATTTTCAATAAAATTCTGAAAATAGCATGAAGTTCACAAAACTATATTGTGGAATCCATATGATATTTTAATATTACAATTATCAGGTAATTACAGTTAGGGCTATAATTTTTGGATCATAAAAACATACATAATGAACCTCCATTTTACAAATATAAAATATATATAATTAAAAATTTACAGTACTAAAGCAATAAATAAATAAATAAATATTACTTACTTGCATGAATCAATAACATAAACAATATCATTAATTGTAATACTAGTTTCTGCTATATTTGTTGAGAGAATAATCTAAAAACCAAAAAATAAAAATATATAAATTTTTAAGTACTTTTTTATACATACAATTATTATTTAAAATAGAAAAAAAACCAAATATTTATTAATTAAAAAGAACATGTCTATAATGACATCTTATATAAAATTTCACTACATTGAGCANAGTTAATTAATTTTCATTATAGACAGCTTTATAAAAGTATAAAAGCTCTCATAAAGTATTTTTCTGAGGTCTGTCTTATCAGGTAAATTACTGTACACAGTGTATTCATTAATTTTCATTTTCATGTAGTAAAGGCTCTATGCCTTCATAAAGGACGTACTTTTCCTTTGTTTAAGGGTATTTGGGCAGTTTATTCTCTGTTGTATTCTCAAGTAAACAATACATACAAGTACAGTACAGTATTTTCTGAGGAAACACTCGTACTTATTTTTTTTAACCCCATTCCCGATAACCCGGCATTTTCACAAACTCGGCTACCCTTCGGTCCACATTAGACCGAGTTTTCGAGGTTCTACTGTATTTATTAATTAAAAAAAACATGACTATAATGACATCTTATATAAAATTTCACTACATTGAGCATATAAAACACAAATTATTTCTTCTTACAAAAATTACTTTTATCTCATAACAGAGTGTAAACATACAGAATATATGACAATAAACAAAGTTTTTGAAAATTTTAAGAATAAGATTAATATTTTTTTGGGGGTTACTAGAAATGTTTAATAAAATCATGAGATATACTGTTTTAATGTTTCAGGCAGATACATCTACCAATATTGAATTTTTTTCTGTATTTATAAGAAAGAATGATGATCTTTGTTGCTTATATTATTTATCTAAACCTTAACATATTATAATTATCACTATGCTGACAACTTGGTCACTTACTCATGCAATCATAGATAATAGCTACTACCAATTCACCTGATTATATAAATTTAATCTTTTAGTTGCTGTGACATTATTAGAGGCAATGCTCTTAACTAATGTGTTTTTAATTTGAATTTTGTCCTTTTAATTTTTTCAATGAATAAACATTCCCCCCTTACACACTATGTTTATATTTTATGCAATATGTTAATCTATGGCATCCATATTTTAGTAAATAATACAAACAATGCATTTCCTTCTGAAAAAAAGCTATTTTGTAAACAGCATTAATTTAATAGTAAACTACTATTCAAAATTGTGTGCAAATAATATTTGTGAATTTTTATACTTTACAACTTTTCAAATATAAAACTTATCTTAACTTTTCTTTTAATCCATATTTACAGGATTCCTACTCAAATTTTTGTTTTAATTTCCATGACTTCCCCTGATCAACTTTGTACAAATTTCCTGACCCCATGTCCCTTACAGTATGTCATATTGACAAAACAAAACAACATTTGACTTACTATGCACATTTGTTTTGCTTCTCCAACATTTTAATTAGTTATTTTTTCTAATTAACAGTTATATATTTTTATAATTTCTGAATTATTAAAATGAAAAATGATAAATAGTATCATTTAAATTATTTATCATTTTGTTTACTTTGTAAATTTTTGGGAAAATTTAATGTAAGCTTGGGAGAAATTTTGGGTCCTGACAATATTCTGCATCCCTTTTCATAAGTTGTTTTGCACCATATTACTTTTTGCTGCCTGCAGTTGGCTACACTTAATCAAACATATTGCCAGCAAAATATCAACAAGGCAGCCAAGGAAGCAAATTCCCTGACTTTTTTTTTTGACAATTATTAACAAATTCACCATATAATGTAATTGCACTTACGTGTTGTTGCATTACCAATGGTGAATTTGAAATATAAATGAGTTCACAAGCACTTTTGATAGCATAAAGCTAGCATCATCGGGTGACTATTGAATACAGTGGTTTTCAAATTCTTGAATTTGAAAACCATTGTATTCAATCATTTGAAAACCATTTGTATTCAATATTCACTTGACAATGCTAGCTTTATGCTATCGAAAGTACTTGTGAACTCATTTATACTTCAAATTCACCATTGGTAATGCCACAACACATAAGCGCAATTACATTATGAAGTATAGGCATAAAGTGTACATTACTTTCAAATTCACTAACATTCCATGACTTTTTTTGAATACTAATGAAAATTCCTTACTTCCCAGGTGTGTAGGAACCCTGCATTTAATAAAATACATTTCTTAATTTTGTGCAAAATAAAAAAAAAATGGAAACAGGATTAACAGAAAAATATATTTAAAGAAAGAGCATCTTACTACACACTGATAAAACATCAATCCTCTCTTCAATAAAAAACATTCATCTTTCCAAAGGTTATCAAATATTTAACTCTTATTTAATATTTTAGTGTCCAAAACTAAGCATAATTATCAAACCCACAATTATTGCAAAAATTAGCATAACTAATACAGACACTCCTCAATTTATGATGTTTCGACAGATGATATTTCACACATATGTTGGCCAATGCAAGTGAAGCAGAAGCACTGGAAATCAAAATTTAAATTTAAGCTGCTCTACTGATGTATTAATGATCTTTCTTGATACTTGGTGTGTGTGTATATATGTATATATATACCATCATACATACATACATACATACATACATACATATACCATCTTATATCTTCTTGGGTTTTACAGTATACTCAATTATGTCTATAAAATACCCTACTGTGTCTCCTACTACTGGTGAAAAGAGGAGGAAGGCTATTACTCTTAATGAGAAACTTAGATAATATCTAAGCATGGCAGTTATAGCAATCACTCGTGAGTTTGGACTACTGCAATCAACAATAGTCCAAACATACATTACATGCTGCATAACCTTGCATATAGCCAACTGTTTTTTATTTTTGACTTGCAATGTGAATTTTCAAACTTAACCCTATCATAAGTCAGAGAGACTGCAGTAGAAGAAAATGGTTGTTAGAGTTAGCACTGTATGAAAATCATTATTATTTGACATGTTAAAAAAACAAATGCACATTTATGTAAAACACATATGCCATAAATACAGCAAATTGCACAAAGTATTATTGCTGTCTTTTCTCTGTGATCATCAAAAATACATTATTGCTTTTGTGAAAATGATGATGATACACAGACACCACAACAATTTTATTATAGAGAGTTAGTGGCAAGCTGGGAGCAAATCAGTTGTCTATGGAAGTATCAAAAACACAATGTGCCATAAAGCATCATATCCAGACAACAAAGAAAGTTAGGTGACAAAGAAAAATAAATGTTCAAGAGTTATAATCCTCAACAGTACTTTTATTTGATATTAACAGCATATTGAAATTGGATTCATTCAATAATAAAGCAATGTTTTGTTTCAATGGCCCTCCAATTAACATCAGAGAAGATATTGATTTGAAGATGACAGTATAAAGCTTAAACAGATGCACAGAGCCCCATGCTCTTCTCCAACATTACTGAAAAAAGGTAGAACAACAACATCCTGAAACCCCAAGTGAGACTTATCAGAGGTGACATGAGTCCAAACTTCTGCAGTGTGTGCACTTGCAAGAAACAACCATGTGCCATATTAGCCATTTTATGGTGTTAAAATAATCACTACGGTTTTTTTTATTCATTTTAATGTTTTCTTGTTTTGCACAAATAAAGTTAGATTTTCACAATCCAGTTATTTTGTTTATTAAAGGACATATTTCTTACATGTATATTATATTTCATATATTTGTGATCAGGTACTTTCTGAAATATATACTGATATGATGATTATGTTTACTTTTTGGACACAAGTTTATTTAGCATTACAATACCAGAAATATAAATAAAGTTCTGAAAATATGATCACAGTTTATAAAAAGAATAATTTCTCAATGAGCAATTTTGCAGAATGCAATTCATATATATTGTCATAAATTAATTAAACAACTATTGTGTATTATATTAATTAAGAATTAAAACAAAAATAAAAAGTAAAATTACTCTTATTAAAATTATAAAGGTGAGTACTCTTTAATATTTCTTACTTTTGTTACTCCAGGATCAACTGGTTGAAATACTCTATGTTGTTCTTCTCGGGGAATTTGTGAATGCAATGGCAAAATTAAATAAGATGGATTACCAAATGTTGGATGTTGTTGTAAATGTCTCATTAATGCAAATATCAAATTCCATCCAGGTAAAAACACCAACACTGCACCAGGTGTATCCAAGTTTTTTATATATGACAATAAAGACTGAAATTAAACAGTAAAAAATTATATATATATATTTTTTTATTTTAATATTATGGAATAATAATTTCAAATATTCTTAACATATTTCAAGAATCCATGAAACAAAAAACTGTTTACAATCTTAAACTATGTCTAATCCTTGATATACACAGTAGATTGGTTCTGTGTAAAATCAAAATCATGTAAATTGAAGTTAACCTTTAAATAGGAAATAAAGAGAGATTTTTCTAAGATCCTGTTTTTTATTAACCATTATACAAAAAAGAAAATTTTATTCTGCATCATCTTTGTTTATTGATAAAGAAACAATTTTTCTCCTCCCTCTTTTTTTTTTAAATTAAAAATCTTGAGCCACTTCTATTACTAACTTCTTTGGTCCTCTTTTTTTTTCTTAATTATTTTACTAAAGACATTGATGATGACATCTCAATAAAATCCATCATCAAAGCTTGAATTTTATTTCTTACAAAGTTTGATTAAAGCTTAAAACTAATTTGGAGAGCAAAAACATAGGTCATACTGAAAATCACAAACAATAATTTTTTTATAAATCACAATGTATTAATTATGAAAAACTAAAAACATTGCCATAATCTATAAACTATAAACAGCATCATGAGCGAGTTGGGATGTCAATAACTTCCATCATGTGACCACAGATAGCCAATAAAAAATGGCTGCAACTAACATTTTGTTTTGCCAGCATGCTGTGATTGAATTTCTCATTAAAGAAGGAATCTCCATTGCAGAAATTCATCAGACTTCAGCATGCATTTGGTGATGTGTCCATGGATGCCAGCAGTATTAGAAGATGGGTAAAACATTTTAAAGATGGAAATACAAACATCGAAGATCAGCCTTGTAGTGGCTGTTTGCAAACTGCCTCTAATTAATGCAGCAACAAAAAATGGATATGATCATTAAAGAAAACCAATGTGTAACTGTGGAAGATATTGCAGCAAATCTTGGAATAGGACATAGTGTATGATCAACAGTTTAGGATATTGTATCAGAAAGTGTGTGCCCAGGGGGTTCCCCATTTCTTGACTCACAGCAACAAACTTCGAAGAAAAACCATTGTTCAAGAACATGTTAAAAGATATGGAAATGAAAAAAAAAAAAAAAAGATTTTTTGCTGAGTATTGTGACAGGTGGTGAAAGCTGCTTCCACCATTATGCACCCAGAAAAAAAACAGCAGAGTATGGAATGGAACTACCTCAATTCCCCAACAAAAAAAGAGGACAAAGACAATAGAGAGGTTGCAACTGACGTTTTCAATGAGAAAACATGTACGCCGGATGTTCACCGCCGCTTTCCTATAATCCTAGAAGTTTGACAATGGTGTTTGAATAGTCAGTGGAATCATGCTCGATGTCCCAAACACCATTGCCAAACTTCTAGGCTTACAGGAAAATGGCACTGAACATCCGTATACATTTTTGTGTTGAAAACGTCAGCTGCAACCTCTCTAGTTCCATCCGTTGGAAAAGTTATGGACTTGAATTTTCTGGGATGCAGATGAGGTACTTCTGGTGGAATTTCTTGAACCTGGGCAAACCATTAATGCCACTCAGTATGTAATGACATTTCTTATGCTTTATTGTGCATTGCATTATAAACATCCTGAGAAGAATGTTCATTATGCAATGCAAAATAAAGCTCATCTTGCAGCATAACAATGAGAGGCCCACACTACTCATTACATCATGAAGGAAATTCAGAAAATGGGGTGGAAAGTTCTTCCACANCTTGGGCCACTTCTATTACTAACTTCTTCGGTGCTCTTTTTTTTCTTAATTATTTTACTAAAGACATTGATGATGACATCTCAATAAAATCCATCATCAAAGCTTGAATTTTATTTCTTACAAAGTTTGATTAAAGCTTAAAACTAATTTGGAGAGCAAATGTTCAGCACCGCTTTCCTGTAAGCCTAGAAGTTTGACAATGGTGTTTGGATAGTCAGTGGAATCATGCTCGATGTCCCAAACACCATTGCCAAACTTCTAGGCTTACAGGAAAACGGCACTAAACATCCGACGTACACATTTTTGTGTTGAAAACGTCAGCCGCAACCTCTCTAGTTCCATCAGTTGGAAAAGTTATGGACTTGAATTTTCTGGGATGCAGATGAGGTACTTCTGGTGGAATTTCTTGAACCTGGGCAAACCATTAATGCCACTCGGTATGTAATGACATTTCTTAAGCTTTATTGTGCATTGCATAATGAACATCCTGAGAAGAATGTTAATAAAGCTCATCTTGCAGCATAACAATGAGAGGCCCACACTACTCATTACATCATGAAGGAAATTCAGAAAATGGGGTGGAAAGTTCTTCCACATCATCTGATTATCATCATCTTGGTACCATGAAGGAGAACATGAGGCCAACAGCCAACACTATGAAATGGTGGAAGACATCAAGAAAACAGTGTGTCAGTTTTTTTGTAGGCTGGAACTTTCTGGGAATTTTCAAGCTCCCAGAACAGTGGAAAAATGTATTTAAAAATAAAAAAAATAGAGACTGTGTGGAAAAATAGTGTCTGAAAAATAATGTGATGTATTTATTTTTCCAAAAATAGATTAATCTGATTTATAAAGAAATTGTTGCTCGTGACTTTCAGTATGATCCTCGTACAACATGAAAGGATGGATAATCTTTCTGAAAAACAATTATGGCATGTATGAAAAACATTAAAATTTTTATTTCTAAGAAAATATATAATGGTNGGTAGTTTCTGAAATATATACTGATATGATGATTATGCTTACTTTTTGGACACAAGTTTATTTAGCATTACAATACCAGAAATATAAACAAAAGTTCTGAAAATATGATCACAGTTTATAAAAAGAATAATTTCTCAATGAGCAATTTTGCAGAATGCAATTCATACATATTGTCATAAATTAATTAAACAACTATTGTGTATTATATTAATTAAGAATTAAAACAAAAATAAAAAGTAAAATTACTCTTATTAAAATTATAAAGGTGAGTACTCTTTAATATTTCTTACTTTTGTTACTCCAGGATCAACTGGTTGAAATACTCTATGTTGTTCTTCTCGGGGAATTTGTGAATGCAATGGCAAAATTAAATAAGATGGATTACCAAATGTTGGATGTTGTTGTAAATGTCTCATTAATGCAAATATCAAATTCCATCCAGGTAAAAACACCAACACTGCACCAGGTGTATCCAAGTTTTTTATATATGACAATAAAGACTGAAATTAAACAGTAAAAAATTATATATATATATTTTTTTATTTTAATATTATGGAATAATAATTTCAAATATTCTTAACATATTTCAAGAATCCATGAAACAAAAAACTGTTTACAATCTTAAACTATGTCTAATCCTTGATATACACAGTAGATTGGTTCTGTGTAGAATCAAAATCATGTAAATTGAAGTTAACCTTTAAATAGGAAATGAAGAGAGATTTTTCTAAGATCCTGTTTTTTATTAACCATTATACAAAAAAGAAAATTTTATTCTGCATCATCTTTGTTTATTGATAAAGAAACAATTTTTTTTTTTTAAATTAAAAATCTTGGGCCACTTCTATTACTAACTTCTTCGGTGCTCTTTTTTTTCTTAATTATTTTACTAAAGACATTGATGATGACATCTCAATAAAATCCATCATCAAAGCTTGAATTTTATTTCTTACAAAGTTTGATTAAAGCTTAAAACTAATTTGGAGAGCAAATGTTCAGCACCGCTTTCCTGTAAGCCTAGAAGTTTGACAATGGTGTTTGGATAGTCAGTGGAATCATGCTCGATGTCCCAAACACCATTGCCAAACTTCTAGGCTTACAGGAAAACGGCACTAAACATCCGACGTACACATTTTTGTGTTGAAAACGTCAGCCGCAACCTCTCTAGTTCCATCAGTTGGAAAAGTTATGGACTTGAATTTTCTGGGATGCAGATGAGGTACTTCTGGTGGAATTTCTTGAACCTGGGCAAACCATTAATGCCACTCGGTATGTAATGACATTTCTTAAGCTTTATTGTGCATTGCATAATGAACATCCTGAGAAGAATGTTAATAAAGCTCATCTTGCAGCATAACAATGAGAGGCCCACACTACTCATTACATCATGAAGGAAATTCAGAAAATGGGGTGGAAAGTTCTTCCACATCATCTGATTATCATCATCTTGGTACCATGAAGGAGAACATGAGGCCAACAGCCAACACTATGAAATGGTGGAAGACATCAAGAAAACAGTGTGTCAGTTTTTTTGTAGGCTGGAACTTTCTGGGAATTTTCAAGCTCCCAGAACAGTGGAAAAATATGTATTTAAAAATAAAAAAAATAGAGACTGTGTGGAAAAATAGTGTCTGAAAAATAATGTGATGTATTTATTTTTCCAAAAATAGATTAATCTGATTTATAAAGAAATTGTTGCTCGTGACTTTCAGTATGATCCTCGTACAACATGAAAGGATGGATAATCTTTCTGAAAAACAATTATGGCATGTATGAAAAACATTAAAATTTTTATTTCTAAGAAAATATATAATGGTTAAAAACTATATAAAATTTTTAGAGTTAAGTATAATTTTAATTAAATGAAATTAAACAATATTTTTAAACATTTAAATTAATTAATAGTAGTAGTGTAATGGGAACACTAATCACAAAATTATTTGTCGAGTAAATTAAGATTACAAATAATAAAAATTTGTTGAATGGAATTATTTCATATCAGAAAATTTGAGAGAAACCTTGGGCCACTTTAATCACAAAATTAATTTTTCAGAATATAAATAATTTTTTAATGGAATTAATATTTTCAGATCACAAAATTACTTTTTCAGATCAAAAATTTGTCAAGTAAATTAAAATACTACAATAATTGGAGACTGGTATTTAAATTTTAAAAAAATATATCAATTGGATATATACGAGGTGTGTCTTTTAAGTAAGTACCGTTTTAAAATAGGGCTGCTGTAGTGCTATGGTTGGGGTCCCCGCAAATGTGCGCTGAGTACTTACATCTGTTGGCTAGCCACAGACACAATTATAGAAGAATTTGTTTGTTTTATGTTTGTTTGTGTGTGTTTAAAATGTCTCAGACAATTGAAAATCCCACCAATTGTGAAGTACATGCGGTGATTCATTTTTTTTAATGCAAAAGACGTAAAAGCAGCTGACATTCATTGGCAGATTAGTGAGATGTATGGAAAAATCATTATGAGCAATAGAATGGTAAGAAAATGGGTTAGAGCATTTAAAGATAGGGATACTAATGTCCATGACGAGGAGTATACTGGGCGACTGTCTGTCATTACTGAAAACTTGGTGCAGAAAGTTGTTGTAAAAGTTCAAGTAAACTTAAATATCGGAGTAAAAATCATGACAATTTGAAATATTTTATCAAATTTATTATTATAAAATTAGATAATTTGTTGATTAAATTACATATGTTTAAATTAATTATTTTCTTGAAGTGAGTGGTAATTTGAAATAATATAACACTAAAAATATTTTGAAAAAGTTTTTTATTTTTACATTACATTAATCCAGTTTATTTAAGTGTTTCCACTTTTTCCTTCAGTTTATCTAAAGTATGACACATTTCTGCCAGTAAGTGCATGAATAAATTTTCACAATTGTTGACAATATATTCTCGATTTAAGTTTTGATATTTTAAAATATGACACCAGGAAAACTGATTTTGGAATTCGTCAATAAATTCTGGGTCATGTATTTGGTAATGGGAAACAAAATTCCAGCTTAGATAATCTTTTAATTCGCAAAGTCTCTGTTTTTCATTGTTGGTGTTTTAAAACTTTTTTATATCAAACTTATGTATGAAGTTGGTAATAAAATCATCTGGAAGAGTTTGAAATTCGGCGATTTTATTCCAATCAAGATGATCTGAAAATCTCATTAAGAAACGTTCAGGTAATTTCTGATATTGGCAAATTAACTCCCATTTTGCATAATCAATATGCTGTATAATAAATGAATAAGGGAATACGTAATTTTTCCATATATATTCCTAATTAAGTATATGTATTTCCTAATAATCTCTATAAAACTTAATACTCAAAGACCATAGTGTTTATGGCAATAATACATGATATCCACAGGTTTTTGCCTCCCGTGAAATATTGGAAACTTTGTTGTATATTTATTAATTAGTTGGTTATTTAATTCTTCCAATAATTTTTTGCAATGTATAAATCACAAAATAAAATAGCTATATCTCTAAAAATAGCAGGAAAAATAGACAGGTGACCACTAACCCAAAAGTAGCAATTTTTTTTTCTTAAGACCAATTTTATACAATGTTATTTCTTCAATGGCATTAATATTTCTTGATAAGATTCATTATGAAATATTAATGAAGATTACTATAAATGAGCAATGATATGTAATAATTTCTTATTATAGCTTGATTTCTGTATGAGCCATTATAACTTTTGCTATTTAAAATAAAATTTATATTCTGTAGAAGAAAATTTCTAATTTTTACACAATAAAATTATTTCAAAGCATTAAAAAAATTATAAGAAAACTAAATCAAAATGATCAAATATATATATTCATATTAGACAATTATTTGATTAAAATCAACATTAAAATATCAGAATTCTCAAATTTATAAATATTTCATCATACTCTAAATCAATTAACAGAATCTTCTTACAAATTTAAATCTAATCCATAAATACAATGTTTTTAACTAACACTTACCTCTATTAATTCAAATGATAATTCTTTTTCACTCATTTTGGCCATTGCACTTTTTGTGCTATCTGAATAATCTGCTCCAATAACTTTATTTAAATTTTCCTATTATAATTTAAAAATATATTTATTAATGATGTTATTTAAAAATGATATATATTTACTATGTTATTACATATCTGTTTTTAATTACGAGGTGTGTTCAAATGAAAGTGATTTGAAGCGTCGCATGTGAACAGTTTTCAATATATTTTCGTGAAACAAACACGATACTAAAGGTTTATGTACCACACGTGTGTGCGCAACCAGATTTGTGGTAACTTCATTCATAAGAATGTGGCATTCATTTCAAAATGGCTGGTGTGGATGCAACTGCGTCCAAAACGGATAAGCAAGCTGTAATTAAGTTTTTAACACTGGAAGGGTGTAAACCAGTGGATATTCATCGCAGAATGCTGGCTGTGTATGGTGACATGTGTGTGTCAAAGCCCATGGTAACAAGGTGGGCGAGAATGTTTAGCAACGGTTGACACGAGACAAGGGATTTGCTGCGGCCCGGTCAGGCGCACAAAGTTGTGACAGAGAAGTTGATTACGGACATTGACACTGCAATCAAGGGAAATCAACGTCGAAACATTTGTGACGCCGCAAATGAGTTAAATGTTTTCATCGGTACTGTTCACAATATTGTCACCAACATTCTGAAGTATTGAAAAGTTTGTTGCCAATGGGTACCCCGCATGCTGTTTGAACACCACAAAAAATAGAAAATGGGCCTGACTTTACAGCATTTGTTGTGCTACAGGGATGATGACGGTGACGACTTTCTGCAGCATATAGTGGCAGGGAATGAAACCTGCTGTCACCACTTCCAAACAGAAGGGAAGGCCATCAGCATGCAATGGAAACATCCCGGCTCACCTAGGCCCAAAATTTCAAAACTCAGCAGTCAGCTGGAAAGGTGATGTTGATGGCATTTTTCGACATTCAGGGACCCCTATTACTGGAGTTTAAGGAGCCAAACATCTCCGTCAATGCCCAACGGTACACCCAAACACTTGATAAGCTGCATAAGGCTATCAAAAACAAACGTCCTCATATGCCATTGTCAGATGTCATCATTCTGCATGACAATGCAAGGCCACATGTTGCCAAGGTGAGTGTCAAGACACTGGCCTGTAAAAAGTGGGAAGTCCTGGAACATCCAGCTTACAGTCCAGATCCGTCACCATGCAACTATCACATCTTTGGACCGCTGAAGAAAAGTCTAATGGGTCAACAATTTCACTCAGACGATGACGTAAAGGCTGCAGTTCTGAACTGGTTCCATGATCAAACAACATCCTTCTTCACAAATGGAATTCATAACCTTCCTAAGCAATGGGTCACCTGCCTAAACACCATGGGTGATTTCTTTTAACAAACTTTGTATGCATTTCACTCATTAAATAATGTTTTTTCTATCTATGTATATGTCTCATTTCTGTCCCTACGCATCTCATGGATACACACCTCGAATCACTTTCATTTGAACACCCCTTATATTATTCAGTAATCAAATTTTAACAAGTAAAAAATTTAATATAAAACGTTTATTAATCATTATCCTAAATGCAATAATATACCATATAAATTACCAATTATTTCATAATATAAATATATATTTTATACTGATTTTTCATTTTATCTTATTATTCATGTATACAGGCATACCCCACTGGTATGGCAGGTTAGATTCCAGGCCACTGCCATAAATATAGTCTTAATGTAAAACACAGCCCTTTTTTTGTTACATTTCTGCCTACGAAAGTCAAAAATTGTACTTATACTACAATTTATTAAGTTCAAATAGTGCTAGGCTTAAAAATTTGAATAAGTAAAAATAATAAATAAATAGCCATGAAAATCTGTTAAAAGCAAGGTAAATACAAAAATAATAAACATGAATATAACTGAAATGCAACATATTAGTAAAGCACTGTAAAATGAAGCACCTTAATAGTGAGTAATATCTGCATCATATTTTTCAACATTTATTTATTTTTAATTGAAATTCTATTAACAACAATTAATTAAGCCCGCCCTGTACTTGATACGTATTCAGCATGTTTTAAAAATATTTGGTATTTTAATTGATTATCCTATTACTGGTTTCTTTGAAATTTTTTTTTAAAAAACCTATAAAATTGTACAAATTACACTATTGATCTCACACAGTGTAATTTGTACAATTTAATAATGATTTTAAGAGCTTTTAATTTCAACTTTTTTGAAGAAAAGTTTTTAAACCTAATCTTTTCTACTGTTTATTACTTTTATTAAAAAACTTGTTTAATTTTTTTAAAAAATTTGTTTTAAATCTTATCCAACATGTAATTTTACCTACCTACAGCAACCTTTTAAAGCAAATTTTATAACATATCCATTCAACTGCCAAATTTTTAAATTTCAATTTGTATTTAATAATCAGCAAGTATCTATATAAAAATAAGGACCGAAGAGAGGTCATTAAGACCCAAAACACATTTCCATTAATAAAGCCTATATCAATGAAAGTTCCTTGTATGATAAGTTATTGAAAAAAGTCAAAAACACCTTTAAGTTTTTAAAAAAAAAAAACATTTGGTATTACAGTAGAGTGTTGTTTATCCAAATCAATTGGGGACTGGGGTTGTTTGGATAACTTATTTTTCGGATAACCGATTATGTACGAAAAAATATATTAAACTATCCCATGTTGAAATTTTTCTCCGTTGCATGTCACTTCACATTGAATTTTCGTCAATGTTAAGCCTAATGAAAACTTTTTAAAATAATAATCGTGGCTATTGTATTGTTAAAAATTATTTTTTTTTTATTTTGTACAAATAAAATAAGTATATTGAAAAATATAAAAACAAAAAAAATTATACTTTAGAAGTTAATCTAGTATCAAAAACNCTGGAATTCTTTCGGATAACTGACATTTCGGATAAACGACGCTCTACCGTATATATTAATACTATAAATACTTATATAAAAATTAATGATAGAAAAACATACATCAGGCTCTTCACTATCTTGTAAATCATCATCTTTACGTTTTTTACCACTTGGTGGTGGCATAAACTTCAGCATTTGTATACAGTCTTCTAAATAAAATTCTATAAAAAAAAACTTAATCTGTAATTTTTTATAATAAATTAAATAATAAA
Organism: Centruroides sculpturatus; assembly: GCF_000671375.1. Classification (NCBI taxonomy): domain Eukaryota; kingdom Metazoa; phylum Arthropoda; class Arachnida; order Scorpiones; family Buthidae; genus Centruroides; species Centruroides sculpturatus. The sequence continues at coordinate 255,895 of NW_019385149.1, read as the reverse complement.
TATAGATAAATATTTTACCTTGTACAGGATATGATCTGCCTGTTACTTCTATAATTGGACAATTATAGAAGTATTCTTGAAAAAGAGATGTGTCAATAGTAGCTGACATTAAAATTACTCTTAACTCAGGGAATGTGCGAACCATATCTCGAAGAACCACCATAATAAAATCAGACTAAGGAAATAAACAACTTAATCTTAGAACTTCAAAATTTCTTAGAATGAGTGATTAATAATTATATATCACACATCATAATGAATAGAATAACAAGCTTAAAAAGTATTCTTGTTTTAATACCATCTGAAACTCTGGATATTTAAAAACATTTTAAGTTACATTATTTATTAATGTAAAATTTGCAGCTATAAATGATGTATCCATAATTAGATGTCTTTTATATTTAAAAATAAAAAATAATCACACTGAGTTTAAAAAGCTGATCATAAAATAATAACTTATTAATATCCTATGTATAATAATCTAATTTACCAAATCTCAGGTAAGACATAATAATATTTGTAATATAAAAGTATATTAGAAATATTATTACATCTTATAAGAATTGTTTGAATAATTTCAGATCTATTTGAATAAATATTTTATTTAATTGCTTTAGATTTTAATTTATTCAAAACAATAAATTGAATTACCTATTAATCAGAATTTAATCATAAATAAAATTTAGAATAAAAAATATCGCTTATTTTTAATAAATATTCCACATACATTAACATCTCGCTCATGAATTTCATCTACAATTACATGCGATACACCTCGTAAACCAGCTTCCAATTTCCTTAATAAGACACCTATCAATCAAAAATAAATAATTAGTAATAAGTAAAATTTTAAAAATTTAAAACAAAATTTAATCTATTAACTATTTAAACTGGATAGTTATACAGAAAATTACAAATTATAAATAATTTTTTAAACAAAAATTAAAATAAAAAAATTAAGTTGCATTTAAAAACAAGTTTTTAATATAAAAAATAATTTTTTAATACAAACACAACTTAATCAAACCCTAAACTATATAATCACTAAGCCAAACTTTCCATGTTATTTGAAATCCAAATCAAATCTGGATAGAGGTATTGTACAAATAAAACAATGTAATTTTAACTAGATTTATCTATATATATAAAAATGAATGTCTGTCTGTCCTTCATGCATTACTACACCATTTATCTGATTGCCAGGAAAATTTGGGAAGTTGTATAATACACTCCCGCGAAGGTTTCTGGCATAGTACATTTATCCTACGATAGGTGGCGCACGTGTATTCGTGCATTTCATATATAAAGTTGACATGAAGAGTGCATTTGCATAAGTTTGCTTTATTCAAAGTCTTCATCTTGATGTTCGATTTTATGTTTGAATTTATATTTATGAATGATTCTGGAAGATCCAGCTTATTTTTCGAATTTAGTAAAGCTGAAGAAGCACCCAGAAAGAGTTACAAAAACGTTTATTCATCACATGAACCCACCAGTGGCCAAGCGGTCTTAGTATCCTGAACACTGATAGTTCGATAATGGGTTTGTGCCTCGCTCGGACAGGCTGGCCATGTGGAGTTTTCCGGGTTTTCTCCACGTCTGTAACACCTAAATAGGGGCCAGTTTCCCTTAAAAAAGACCTCCCAGAAGGCATCCCCCTAGGCAGATTGCCCAAGTGTTGCATTGCCATAACTTAACAAACAACAACCTTTATTCATCATTTAATGGTACTATGCACTGGTTAATGGTTGCAATGAGTCTTAATTATCGTTATCCTGGTGTGGTAAGCAGATATCTAAAAATTTTCTAATTAGACTTAGAAGAGGGAGGACATTCTTGCACTTAATAAAACGGGCAAGATCGGCTATAATCTAATAATCTTAATCTTTGCTATCAATACTTTATTCCCAAGCAATGCTGGGCTCATCTGCTAGTTAATAATAAAATTATTACAAGATGGTGGCTTAACCACATACCTCTCACCCAAATTAATTTAATCAACCAGATTTCTTAAATCCCAAAAAATTAGGATCAGGACCACGGTTTTTAATATATGAGGCAAGTCAATTCTATTAATTAATTAATTGAAATCAGTTCAAAATCTTTTAGGCACATTTCCACATTTTTAGAGAAGTTTCCATGAGTGTACATGCTCCATTTATATAGCATTAATATAAACAAGACATTAATTTCTTTCTGAATTTTATAAAATACAGTTAAAGTCCCTAATACAGCATCCAGTAATCTAGATGTCAGATAGCTGAATGGTTAAGGCAGTTAAGGCATCCTAACTGCCAACTGGTGGTCCGTGGACCTCCAAAGGTCAGTGAGAAAATTTTGCTGGTCTGTAGAGAAATTTGGACATTGATCAACTTGGTTATGCAAAGTGTTATGAAAGAAATGCAAAATGCTTGGTTCTTTTTCTCACTCATGGGGGGGTTTCTTATTCGAATCTAAAACCAACACAAAATGACTATTATCAATAAATAATCAACAATAAATAATGTTGCGAGGCAATTGTCGTCCTTTGTAGAAAAGAACCAAGAATCATAAACTTATTTCAAACAAGCAACAACAAACTTCACACTAATTTGTTACAGTTAAACAATTGAATGTCATATTAATAAAGTAAAATGGAACTTTTATGATCATTATTCTGTAGATGTTTGTATCATTTAAAAAATTTATGATAGTTGTCCACAGGATTCAAATTTGTGAGTTTAGTGGTCCATAAGATCAGAAAGGTTGGTGATAGCTGCTCTAGAAGACCCAAGATTAAATGCAGGCAGTTAAACCCCAAGAATTTTTTGGATGAGATTTTTCCTGGATATGTCAAGTCCCGTCTCTCACCAATCAGCCACCCTCATTGTGGACGTGGCTGAATCCATAATGGATTTTTAAAAAGGCCCTCTTAGTGCCCACTGGGCAGAATAAGCTAGGGGGAAAAAATATTAATCTGGCTTTATTATGTGGATCAATGTCCAGTGGGTATAAATATTACCAGACATGCAGTCTAATATATCCAGAGGACAAACAAAAATTATTGTGACATCATCACAATGCTGTGCTGCAATTTTTAATTTATTTAATTTAAAATATATGCTCTGGACCTCAAATTATTACTGTCTTGCCCCTGTATACCCTATTTCTCTTGATAACAACAGAGTCATACTGATCATCTATCTATTTATCATATTCTGGGGAAAATCTATCTATACCATTCTGGGGAAAATTTTTTAAATTGAAATTGCGTGATTTCCAGTCTTTACAGGAAGTTTGTATATAGTTAATCAAGGCCTCCTGCTCCTATGCTTTCCATATCTGAACCATACCTGATTGTAAAAAATTATCATTAAAGTTTTTGTAATCTAGCCTGTTCACTGGTATAAGACCTCATGTATATATATGTATAATTAATACATACTTTAAATAAAATCATCATCAAGTGCTAAAAGCAATAGATTATTCAATTGACTGTTCTTGAGATTGCAAGTGATTATAGTTTCTGCTTAAATCATCCAGTTTGTCCATGGAACATTCCATGCTGACAGTTGTGTATATCTGGCAAATTTCAAAAGTGCACAAACCAGAAGGAAAGCTGATGAGGGGTTTTGAACACATATGAACATTCTTTTTTATTGATATGAATTAAATTCACAAAATTTAATTTTGATACAAAAATGTTTGTAGCCAATCAACATATTCATCTACATACATTATTTATGAGACACATTTTTAAAGTAAGGTCCATTTTGGAAAAAAAAATGAAGGAAAAATACTTTATTACAGCCAAAAGGTACACATTTCCTTTATTTTTCCACATATTTCTAACATTGTATCATCAGTTTCTTTATTCTATTCTCAAAGAAATCTGTTGGTAATGTCTTGAACCATTCAGTAATGCTGTTTTTCAGTTCATCATTTTCAAATTGCTTTAATGAAACCCCTTTCTTTAAATGCAAAAGCAAGAGATAGTCACTTGGCATGAGATTGGGACTATAAGGTAAGGAGTCAAAAATTTCCATTGAAATTATTGCAATAATAATCACCCTCACATGAGTCAACAACATTTGAACTTTCTTGAACTGTTCAATTGTTGTTCAATTTTGCTGGGAAATTTTTGACCACCCACCTTAGAGCAATTATCTCACATAGTATTTATAACCTGCTTTTACATTTAAAAAAAAACCTTTTTTGAAGCAATTTGAAAATGATGAGAAACTGAAAAACAGTATTACTGACTGAGTCAAGACATTGGCAACAGACCTCTTTAACAATGGAACAAGGATGACACAATATCAAAAATGTGTGGAAGTCAATAGTGAATAAGTAAAAAAGTATGCTTTCTTTTCTTTTGATTATAATAAATTATTTTTAGCTTTAATATTTCTTTCCTTATTTCAAAACTGGACCTTACTTTACAACAGTGCCTGATAATAATATTTTAAATAATAAACTAATTTTAAATTTCTGAACTAACTTTACAAATTAGATAAGTATTTATAATAACAGTATATTCAATATTTCTTCTTCCAGAGTAAAACTAATAGATGGATATATAGATACTATTATATGAATAAAGCAGTCTAATTTGTCCACGGAGTAAAATATCTACATATTGCTTGTAGATATGATGGCTCTGCAGACAAATTAGATAGCTTTATTCATATAATAGCATCTATATACCCATCTATCAGTTTTACTGTGAAAGAATCTCCTTTTCTCCCTCCCTGTACAAAAATCTCCTTTTTAGATCTGGAAATACATAGATTACCTGAACTGCTATAGTCAATATATTAAATAAACACAATAAATAATAGATATAAAATATATATAATTAATACTTACCAACAGTACAAAATAATATGCTGCCATAAGGACGAGGCAAACAAGATTCAAATCGTACACTGTAACCTGTACTATTTCCTAACATTTCACATCTTTCCTCAGCAATTCTTTCAGAAACTGAGACAGCACTGATACGTCTTGGCTGAAATAATCAAATTTTTTTTATATAACTAAAATCCAAATTACATAAATACTAATTCATTACTCATATCATTTGTATCATAATCTTTTAATTATAATAAGATATTAAAACATATTCTTAAGTGATGATAACAATTTTAAAAGTAAAGCAATTATTAATAATTTTTAATGATTGAAAATTACAATTTATTAATAGGAATAGAAAGAAAACAACCAGATTTATTTTGTTTCTAACTGAAATATGCAATTATGAATAACAATCAACAAATAAATCAACAGAAGTCTAACCAAGATGCTTTAATATTAAATAGCAGACTATCCGATTTGTGAATAAGAGACTAAATTGATTATTTTTCATTTTCTAGAAGGGACATTTGCAAGTGTAGTATGGATGATTCACCATTGGATGCATATCACATGATTACAGTTTGTATCTTTTTGTCAAAATTACACGAGAAGGTTTTGGTGTTACTTGTTTTTTGTTTAATAATTTTAGAAAAGTAATTGCTGATACTGATTCGTTTTTCAAGATATTTATTTTTATTAAAAAGACTAAATTGTTTATCACATGATGTTGGGCTCTATGATAATGTGGTCTTTTTCCTTTTTAGGTTGATAGTGAAAACTGTTAGTAATTTTATGTTAATTGCACTTGGGGCCATGGTTTGCTCATTATTTCACCAGTGGTTAGCTTTGGATATTTGGGAAACTATTCAATTTGTGAATAAGAGATTAAATTGATTTTTTTCATTTTCCAGGTAAGATATAACCTAGTTTTCTGGTAATTATTTATTTTAATTTTGTTTTTGGATAGTTCTCCCATTTAACCTGTCCTGTGTTATTCTCGACAATTCTCGGGGTTGTGACCTTTGACCTCGACTGTTGGACCCAAGATATCTTGTTGCAGTATTGGTATGTTTTTGGAACTAGATGTCGCTAGTTGTTATAATTTTTATATTAAAACTCAATTCCAAAATATTATTTTTTTGTTTATATATTTATTAATATATCTATTTTGTTTCTGAAAAAAAAAAAAAAAAAAATGC